>NW_015094505.1:1460689-1477077 GCF_001431845.1 Calidris pugnax
GGGGAGAAAGAAATGGTGTGCAGTTAGAAGAGGAATAGAAGCTGGGGTTGGTGCATTCTAACCACTGAAGGGAGCCACACAAACACAACAAGAAAGCAGCTGGGTGCAAACAAGCCATGAAGCATCGGTCTTATTTCTGACCTCAAGTAGCATTTTGCATCGTTCCCTGATGTTAATCAGTTAAGGGCTGTGTTAAAGGCTGAACCTTAGGGTAAAATCACCAGTGATGGGAGAGATGGTGGGGCAGCAGCACCTCAGCCCAACCATGCAGCAGGCCAAAGCCAGACTCACTCTCTGCGCCCTCACAGCACTAAGGGAAGGTGCTGCTGGCTCAGGCCGTTAGACTGGCCATTAGGAAACAATTCTTCACAGGAAGAGTGGTCAGACCCTGGAATAGGCTGCCCAGGGAGGTGGTTGAGTCACCATCCCTGAATGTGTTTAAGAGTCATTTAGATGTGGTGTTGGGGGATATGGTGGAGGGGAGAACTTTGTAGAGTGGGGCTGATGGTTGGACTCGATGATCCCAAGGGTCTTTTCCAACCTGGATGATTCTGTGATTTTGTGTTTCTACATGAGGTGCAGAGCAAGTGCTCAGGCTGCCAGCACTCCCCTCCACTTTGCAGAAGGCAACAGAGGCCCTTCAGGAAAGGACAGCCTTGTCACATTGTCTGCCTGACATCCACCATCCACCATCCTCACAAGGGCCGGTGGCGTTTTTGGTGGCAGAGCAGAGCAGCCACTCTCAGCACAGAGCTGCACAGATGGGTAATGCTGGGCTTCATGCTGCACTGTTGAACATACATGGTTCCAAGTCTGGGCTGGCCGCGGGGTCACAGCCTGCCTCTGAAGGGGCAGGTCACATTCAGGAAAATGGCTCTGCCCTGGGAAGGCAGGAGGAGCTCCAGGGCAATGTGTGCACCAGGCAGAAGGCATGTGAGCCAGGCAGCACCTCCTCCCTGCGCCCTCCCTTCCCCACACCAAGCACCCTTGTCCCCAGCACGTCACCTTCGGCAGCGGACCAGAGGTGTGGGGACACAGGCTGACCCCGGGGAACGCTGACAGCCACCAGAATGGGGACAGGGGCTGCGGAAGCGGGATGCACCCGTCCCCCCAGCCCAGGTCTGTCCCCTTGGGGACACTCAGCAGCTGTCACCAAGGAAACACTGGCAGATCTAATCACGTAAATGGCACAAAAAAGTATGATAATACAAATAGTAAGTACTGGAGGAAGTAAGACTTGGCCTCTCAGGCTCTGGCTTGGGTTCAACAGGTTTCCCTCTTTGGCAAGGGGTTACCTCTTGGCCTCCTTCTTCTCCAGGAGGGATGACCAAGGGATCAGCACCTCGAGGTGGGAGCACTGCCAGGGTCACCCCTTGGTGGGCTTCCATGTCCTAATGGCTGTGGGGAGCTGCCGGGGTGTCAGGCAGAGCAAGCTTGGGCAGGCTAGGGTGCAGAGGGGGTGTCCAGCTGCTCACATCCCTCTTTGCTTGGTGGTTTGGTGGGGTTCCCTCTCCAGACAAAGCCCTGGACTGCCAGCTGGGGGCAGGCAAAACAAGGAGAAGACGCCCCAGCGCCAGGAAAGGCAGCCACTGCAGCTCCGCTCGGCTTTTCTGCTGCCAAGGAGCCTGTACCTGCTCTGGTCACACCGACGACGCCGGTGGAGGCAGAGGCCACCAGGTCCTACCCTGCCTCACCATGACACAGCCTGCCAGGGTACGGCAAGCACCAACCCATCCATCACTGTCCACGCAAATGAACCTTTGCCTGAGGAGCCAAACCCCCTCCAAAGGGTGGAAGTTCAGCCCACGACCTCTCTGCACAAATTGGAGGGGTTCTTCAGACATTGACCTCCTTCATGAATCACCTCTTACGGCCATTTCCTGCACTGGGCTTACGGTGGGGCAGAAGGCCCTACCAACACCATTTTGAGTTGTTATCAACTTTATTCTCAAAGCCAAAATGAGGCAAGACCTGGGGTTTCAGCTACACCAAACCCCAAGAAGGAAAAGCCTTAGGCTTCCCATCACACCCAGCTCCTCACGTCCTCGGCACTGCCTTACTCCTCGTCCCTGGGGAAAACCGACGGAAGAAAACTTTCCCGGGGAGCAGAGCTCCTTGCTGGGCAGGGAGGGGAAGGGAATGGAGAAACTCCTCCGTATCTGCAGGTATGAGCTCATGTGATTCATCACAGCAGATTTTGTTAGACTTCACAGTCCTCAAAGGACATCTCCGACAGAGCCTGGGCTGTGCAACCCTCCGACGTGTTGAGACAAGGGAGGAATGCAAGCCCTGGTGCTGTATCTCATGGGAACCATATCAAGAATGTGGCCCTGTTACTCTTTAAAGAGAAATCCGTCCAACTTAGTCCATCCTCAGTTCCCAAAATTGCCAAGCTTGCCTGTTTCTCTTCCACAGGGATTTTCCTTGTATTCAAGACAGCAGCAAAGGCACCGCATGTCTCTGGGTGCCCTTTCAGATCCAGAGGGGAGGTGCTTCTCCCTGACACACCAGCATGAGCACACAGAATTACAGCTTCTATTTACAGAGGGAAGGGAGCACAGGGTGCAGTGCCAGCAGTGAAGGCACCTGCTTCACTTTGAAAGTATTCAGTAAAAGGCTATTAACATTCCTGAACTGCCGTAAAAGACTACACACCAAAAAAAAGTGAAATGAGTCCTCCTTACCTACACATGCTGTTTCAGGCTAGAGGGACCATTTCCACCTATAACTACACCTGAGATTATTTCTGCCACTGTAGCAGTGCCCAAGAAACTCAGAGAAGGCATCTGGTGTGTAATCCTGGGTGCCTGGGGCATTGTGAAAAAAAGCAAAACAAAAATGAAAAGCAGGTGGCAGTTTTATAGGTTAAAAAACTCTAAAAACTAGATGCACTAGGAGAAAACACATGTAGATGCCTCGCTGCACTTGAGAGCCAGCCCCAGAGCAGCTCTGATGTTCAGAGTCAAAACCAGCTGCAGGTTTATGGGGAAGGGAAATAAGGAGCTCTTCCATCCCCTTCCACTGGGCCATCCCACACGGTGACCGCTCCTACAGCCCATCCCGCGGGCACCGCGCTCAGCCTGAGCATCCTTACCTCCTCCTGCTCAACAAAGTTTCTTCTTGCTCGATGTGAGGCACCTTCAGGACTTTCTTGTCAATGAAAAGGTCTTCAGGGTAATTAGCTGATCGATACTGCCTCTGCTGAGCATGGCCACATAACCGGCTGATCTGGAAAACACAAACACAGCAGCATGAGGAGGTGCTGGGACCAGAAACACTGGAGGGAAATGGCTGAGATGCACACCGGCACCTGCACGTGAGCTGGTCTGTCATCCCGTCATCCCCACCTCTCCCATAGCTCACGCAAGCATCTGTCCTGGTTTCAGCTGGGATAGAGTTATTTTTTTGCAGCAGCAGCTGCTGTGTTTTAGCTTTAGTATGAGAATAATGTTGATAACACCTTTAAGTTTTAGTTGTTGCTAAGTGATGCTTACATTAGTCAAGGACTTTTCCAGCTTCCCATAGAAGCTGGGAGGGAGCACAGACAGGACACGGTGGCCAAAGGAATATTCCATACCCTAGACATCATGCTCAGCATGTAAACGGGGGTTGGCCAGGGGACAGGAATCCACACTCAATGCTCAGGACAGGCTGGGCATCAGGAGGTGGTGAGAGGGACTCACGTTGTGTTACTGTATTTTGTATATTCTTATTCTTATTCTTCTTATTATTTTCTTCTTCAATTACCGTTCTATTAAACTATCTGTATCTCAGCCCAGGAGGTTTTTTCCCCCATCCTTTTCTCCCTACCCTATTGAGGGGGAGAGAGTGAGCACCTGTGTGGTCCTAGCACCTGAAAGTAAAATGCTGTCCTAAGGGTGCAACCTTGCTCTTGTATGAATACCTGCCCTGTGGGAGGGAAGGCAAGAAACTTCAGGCAAGATTTTTTGGACATCAAAGTGCCCCTTAAGGCTAACAAACCCCCTGAGCTGCAGGCGTGACCAGCAAATCTCCCTGTACCAGGTTCAACTCATGCTGGCAGGGAGGGTGTTCAGGACTACAAAGATGATGAGGGGCCTGGAGCATCTCTCTTATGAGGAAAGGCTGAGGAACTTGGGTCTGTTTAGTCTGGAGAAGAGAAGGCTGAGGGGGGATCTGATCAACGCCTATAAATACTTAAAGGGAGGGTGTCAGGAGGATGGGGCCAGTCTTTTTTCAGTGGTGCCCAGACAGGACAAGAGGGAACGGGCACATAAGAAGTTCCATCTCAACGTGAGGAGGAAGTTCTTTCCTGTGAGGGTGGCAGAGCCCTGGAAGAAGCCTCTTCCCAGGGAGGTGGTGGAGTCTCTGTCTCTGGAGACATTCAAAACCCACCTGGGTTCCTGTGGGACCTGCTCTGGGTGGACCTGCTCTGGCAGGGGGTTGGACTAGACGATCTCCAGAGGTCCCTTCCAACCCCACAGCATTCTGTGATTCTGTGTTCCCTGCTCCTTCCTTGCTGAACACTGCAGCATCTTCAGACTCTACACTCCACCTCTCTCTCCCCTCTGAAGGGAAATCCTGAGACCCGGGTTCTGCATCTGGAGGCAGCTCAGCATCCGCACGGGCTGCGCTGCAGCTGCCCGGGGATGAATATCGCACGCACTGTTACTAATTAAAAAAATCGGGGCCTAAAATACAGCAAGCATTGTGGCTACAGTCCAGTCATACCATGGGAGGTCTTGATCAACAGGGCTCTGTTAATGACACAAATTATCTCATTAGCATACAGATGATTCAGTAACCGGCTGCAGCGAGGGAAGGAATCCAAACCGCCTCATTAAAGTTCTCCGCGCAGGCACTCTCCCGAGCCTCAGCCAGCAGCGGGTGGATTTGAGCCATTTCCTTCTCTGGGAGACCACCAAGGGACAGCTGTCCCCCCGAGGCACTGCTGCCGCTGGGAAACTCACCTTCTGAGCCACCCTGGGCTGTTCTGCAGGCCTCATCCGTGCTGGGTTCTGAAGGGGGCTCGGCCGATCACCAAGGACCATGAAGGCACCGCAGATAAAATCAACCCCTCTTTCCTTCAGCCTCATCCCACTGCTCACATCCAGGCTTGGGACCAACCACGTACCCATAAAACGCCTGTTCCTTGCAGCATCTCGTTTATCTTCACACCACACCAAACCAAGGTGGCGTGAGCTCCCAGTTAGCCACACACTGGAGGCTAAAAGTCCACCCGCTGCCCAAGTCGACAAGCATCTGATGTGTAAAGAGAAGAGATTAATTCTGTTCTATTACATCCTGCATTCGGGTGGGCAAATAAATTAGTAATGTCACCTCTTTCATTACCAAGAGCCGTGCGGTGTGTTTGCTCAGGCTGCCATACAACCAGGAGTGAAAGAGAGACCTCCTGGGAGCCGGGCACTGCCATTTCTGGTTCACAGCCCAGTGGGGAGAGACACTGCCACCCGTCCCCTCTGCACCTGAGGTTCCCTCTGCCAAAGTGACTCCTGCAGCTGCTGGGGGAGCAGTTTCTGCAGCATCTTACCTGGTTTTTATTCTCTGGTGCCTTTCCTTGGCTGTGTTTCCTCTCTGTCTGGCCAAAACCACCTCTATCAGCCCTATTGCCCTCCTCAAATCATGCGGCAGGCTTAAAAACCCGGGGTAGGAAGGGAGTAAGAAAACCAAACACCACATTTTGGGCTGCTTTCTTTGTCTTTTGGGTTTTCCTTTTGAATGCATCCCTCTCATGGAACTTGCAAATAGTGCCCTGATGCAGACAGCTGGGACTAGGAGGAAAATGACAGGGCAGCAGGAGACCTGGACAAGGGTATTGGGGACACCTGAGACCCCACCACTGCAGAATGGGTCTGCATGTCCCATACTCCGTGCCGGCTGGTGCCACCGTCCCTGCAATGGGCAGATGGGCAGGAGAGGGTGAGGATGCACGGGGGTCTGCAGACATCACCACCCAAAGGTGCTCTCTGAGCCCACGGGGAGGTCAGGGATGAGACCTGCCACGAAACCTCGCCTGGGAAACACAAAGTACGCAAATCATAGAATCATGGAATAGTTAAGAGTTGGAAGGGACCTTAAAGATCATCGAGTTCCACCCCCCTGCCCTGGGCAGGGACACCTCCCACCAGAGCAGGTTGCTCAAAGCCCCATCCATCCTGGTGTTGAACCCCTGCCCCGCAGGCAGAACAAGCAATACCACAAAAGCAGCATCGCTGCACCCACGCTCTGCATGGGCACGTAAAGCGGAGGAGAGAAGAGGGAAAAGGTCAGATATTTTAAGCTGCCGTTTGTGATGACTCCCTTTGATTCTCCCCAGCTCTGTGAAAAGCCCCCCCTCCCTTCCCAAAGCGCGCCTTTCAGCTGGCAAAGCCTATTGAACCCCCAGAGAAGAGCAAGTCCAGGATCAAGGCTTTTTTTCAAAAGGATGCTGAGACACGCTGAATGCGAGGGGAGGGCCCGGGCGACAGGGCAAACAATGGCACTTCCCACAGCAGAGCGGCCAGGCGGACCCGGGCTGCCTCCTCGTGTCCCCCCCGGCACCAAAGGTAGGCCATGGCCTCTGCTCCCACCTCCTGTGCGGGAGCTGCCGCTCGGGCCCATCCCCGCACCCCGCTCTGCATCTGGGTACCACAGGCTCCTTGAGGGATGGAGCCACAAACAGCATCACGCTAGCTGTCCCCGACACGGGACAGCAGAGCAGATGAAATCTTCACAGACAGAAGCTGGAATGTCACAGGGTCACAGAATCACAGAATCACATGGGGTTGGAAGGGGCCTCTGGAGACCAGCCAGTCCAACCCCCTGCCAGAGCAGGTCCACCCACAGCAGGTCCCACAGGAACGTGTCCAGGTGGGGTTTGAATGTCTCCAGAGAAGGAGACTCCACCACCTCCCTGGGCAGCCTCTGCCAGGGCTCTGCCACCCTCACAGCAAAGAAGTTCCTCCTCATGTTGAGGTGAAACTTCTTATATTCAAGTTTGTGCCCATTCCCTCTTGTCCTGTCCCTGGGCACCACTGAAAAAACACCAGCCCCATCCTCCTCACACCCACCCTTTAAGTATTTATAGGCGTTGATCAGATGCCCCCTCGGCCTTCTCTTCTCCAGACTACAAAGACCCAAGTCCCTCAGCCTTTCCTCATCAGAGAGGTGCTCCAGTCCCTTGATCATCTTTGTACCCTCTGCTGTCCCCTCTCCAGCAGTTCCCTGTCCTTCTGGAACTGGGGAGCCCAGAACTGGTCCCAGTGCTCCAGCTGGGGCCTCCCCAGGGCAGAGCAGAGGGGCAGGATGACCTTCCTTGAGTCTGAGCACTGCATCCAATTTTTTTATTTATTTCTTCAAGGACCAATTAACCCTTTCAGGAAAAAAAAAAAAACAACCCCAACCAACGAACCCTGCAGCCCATCTTGCAAAGTTGTGGTGAAAGGATTGTCACATTTTAGTCAAACAAGAATCCGGTTGAGATTTGAACTTTAAATAAAGTGAGAGAATGGAGAAGTAACAGATTGCCTGCTCATTTGCAGGGGCGGCATCGCGTGTGCTTTTGTGGGGAGAGAAGGATTTCTCAAACCATCTGCCAAAGTCTGCTGGGCCACAAGTGGTCCTAGGACAACAGCTCACACACCCAGTTTCAATCTTTACCCCTTTTTGAGTCCCCGCTGCGAGCTCAGGAACACACGAACCCAGTTTCCCAGTCTCTTCCTAATCACTGCCATTTTAAAGTGAGCTCCAAATTGTAAAAAGTCGGGAAAAATGCCATTGTAGGGGAGTCAGAGAAAGGACAACACAAGCCTCAGTTCTTGGGGAAGGGTGGAAAGTGGGATGCTCCAGCTCTGCAGGCATGGCTTGCCTCGGCAGGAGCAGCCGGATCCCTGAGAAGGTGGGATGCAAGAGTGAGAGCAAAAAGGAGGCGGCACATCTTCACTGTGTGTGCTAAATCCAGTATGGAGCCGCAGCAGCAATATGTGCTTGCCTCCTGCCACCCAACAACTATACGTGTGAAATTCAAAGCAGATGGACAGAAGGGAACCGCTGGCTCTTCTCCTCGGGCTCCGCACACTGTCAGAGGGGTCGTAAACACATACCCAGGTCCTTATCTAAAGCCTCCTCAGTGCCAACGCCACGCAGCCTCTCATTCCACATCACACACACACACAGTCCCAGAAGAGGCTGAAGTTTGAAACATCAGGCAGCAAAAGAAATGAGTAAGTAAATCAAACGGCAGTGTGGGCTTTAGGCAACAGGGGGTTGGAGGTTTTTGCTTGTTTTTAAGAGAATCTGCCAGTCCACCAAAAAACTGCCGCAACAGGGCACAAGGCAAGCAAAGCCTTCCCCAAGCCTGAACTTGTTTACAAGTCCCCAAAGTCACTGATACTCTAACAGCTGAAGTTAAATTTCCCTCCCCCAGCTCATTAACAAACTCCCTAATTACCCGATTTCATTAGCCTCCTCCACACGAGCCACGAGGGGGACCGCTTGCCTCCCACCCACCGCTTCCCACCACCCATTTCCTCACCCCAGCGTCAGGGTGGGCCGGTGCCCGCCCGAGGGCAGAGCTCCTCGGGGACCCTGTGGCCCCCGGGACCCACCAGCCACCGACCGTCCCCGTGCCAGAGTGGGAGCAGCTGGTTCCTGACACCCCCGGGAGCCACGTAATGGCTGCGCTTTAGAGGGAACATTGATCTGAGAGGAGCACAGGGACGAGGGCAACGGAGCAGCGCTATCAGCCCGCTCCAGCGCCTCCCCATTGAGTGCAGGTAAGAGGTGCCGGAGGACTGCAGGGAACTTGTTGGAAATGATGCACCCTGAGCAGCTGGGGAGCAGACCTGCCACCACAGCTCCTTCCAGCCACAAGGGTCTCACTGGTCCACATGGGTTCCTGCAAGCCAACGGAAACCGGGACCACTGGGATAAGGTTAAATTATGTCCAAAAAAAAAAAAAAGGCATAGCGACCGCAGTACACAGCTCTGTGCAAAGCATCACAGCCTCGGCACAGCTGATGGAGGGCAGAGCCCCCGCGGGCACCCCCAGCCCAGCTCTGGAGTATGGCACAGCTCACAGCGCCAGGGCCACCAGCCGAAGCCACTCCATCGCCCAGGCACAAGGCAGGGCGGCCACCTGGGGCAAAAACCTCTCGCCTGGCACGTCAGCAAGCAAATCCAGGTGGGGAACGAATGGAAAGCAGCACGCGGGTGATCCTCAGCACCAATCTGAGCATCACTTCTGAGAGTAAAAGCGTTTTAAAGGTAATTTCCTAGAAGATTTTTTTAAAAAGCTAATCAACTTCCCCCTGGAGGAGAAGAGAGAGCATTAGACACTGTTGAATATCTGCTGCTGCCACTCCTCACTCAGCCCATGAGCTCCACTCGGCTCCGAAGGAGAGCTTGCTGCATTTGACCTTTGCTTAAACTTTACATGGAGTTTCCATTTGTCTTCTCTGTGAACTCTTCTGCTTGGAGATTCACTCTCCAGGAAGAAATATGTGGGTTGGTTTTTTTTTTTTTTCCTCTCAAGGGGATGGCCTCATTTTTGAAGATTTCCTCCTGCAATCTTCTCTGCTCTCTGGAGTTCACATATGCCATTTTATACCTGTTCCCGAGTTTCCTTGGGGAGAGGCTGCACGTTAAGCTGAAAAGCGATTAACGATTATAATTGATTTGAACACAGCCTCTGAGAGGGTGATTTGCTGCGGTACGCACAGCGGAGACGACCACAGACCTCAAGAACATGTGCCGCCTTCAGAGGAACCCACAAAACCCCTGTGCACCCAGTTTGACCAGTAAGGCTCAGTAACACAGCTGCCTGCATTGGTGCTTCTTCCCCAGTTCTTTTTCACAACCTACTCTCCATGACACCGCCTGTGTTACTGGGATTATAAACGGGGCACAAGCATGTTCTTTATCTTCAAAGTCACCATAAAAGTGAACCCAAAGTCTATTACTCAAGCGCAGCTATAGAAATCCGCTTAATTAAATTCTAAAGGGCTTAAAGCAAAAATATACATTGCAATGATGTGGGACAGAACATAAACTTTTTAATAGTAGTAACCAAGCCCATTTACCATTTCTACAGGTGTAATAAAAATGCTAATATATGTTAATGTTTAGTCTGTGGTTAATGTTTTGTCTTGTTAATTTCCCCAGGGCTTTTATTACTGATTTAAATCTGCCACACTTCCCCCGCGATCGCATCGCCTTCCACAAAAGTGCACGCCACGCTCTCAAACGAATGCTGATTAACCCAAGTGAAGAAACATTTAGCTAGGACAAACACTCTTATTATATGCTTGTAATCATTATATACATTTTGCCAGGAAGACGGGAAAGAGACAATTCCCTGCTCCCTCACTCTTTCTCACAGCGGAAAATATGATTATGGGCATAAAAATGAATTTACAAGCTTTTATTTTAAGCAGCACATCATTATTAACTGAGCAACGATTGTTCTTCTGGTTCCAGGCACTCAAGCAGAAGGAATAAACTGAGTATGATAACACAGATGTCTTCTATGCACATTTCACTAAAATTCCTCATTAATGGAGTACTAAATGTTATTAATCAGCGCTATAGCATTACAATTGCTATTATTCAGCCTTCAGGATTACATAAGAGACAGCATCCTCACTCACTGGCGCGGAGCAGCGGGAACTGCAGGAAGTGACCTACTCTCCATGCCGAGGAGAAGAGCGTTTAATAATGCATCCCCTTTAAATAATGCAACGCTATAATGTGTAAAATGCACACAAACACTAATGCTTAGAATAACAGAGCGCCTGTCACACCAGTGCCCACGGTGATGCCCAACACATGCTGCAAACACACGCTACAAACGCTCAGGGACCCCTGCAGCTACCAGACCAGGTGACGCTGAGGACCATCACCACCTGGTTTGAAGACCAGGTCTTAAAACTGGCAGACTAAGGAGGCATTTTTAGAAGGAAATATAACTTCATTTCTACATTCCCCAAACATAGACCAGGTCTTCAAACTGGCAGACTAAGGAGGCATTTTTGGAAGGAAATATAACTTCATTTCTACATTCCCATCCTTCATGTAGAGCATCACAAGACACTTTGCAGCATCGCAGCAGGAACAGGAGGCCCAGGGAAGACCAATGGGCGGCCCCATCCCTGATGCCATATCTTGTCTGCAGACAGCTCGGACCACCAAGGGAGGGCTCAAGACTTGATGGAAGAGGAGACAGCAGCATGGACCCCAGCTGCTGCCCAAGGCCCTCACCATGCCCTGGTACAACCTGAGGTCTAACTGGGAGGGTGCTGGTCCTTCAGGGCAAGGAGCAGGATGTGTCCCTGCGCAGCCACATGTATTAGTGTGACAGAGGTGACACAAGAGCTGGCAGGTCTGGTGCACCTCGTGGTTACCGCACCACCCCAGAGCCTGCATAAGGACGTGGGCACAGCAGCTCAGAAGAGCAGAGGGGAGCACAAGAGGTTCAATGCTTGGTGCTAATTGCTGAAGCTGGACCATCCCCATCTGCACTTCTCCTGCCGCGACAGTGTTCAAATGGCTTCAACCAGCCGTAGACCTCCCCTGCACTTCCATTGCTGGTCCCACTAGGGCATGAAACGCCCTCCCCAGGAGGACTCCATGCCCAATGCTACAGCATCCCAGGCACCTCCGCGCTGTGTCCCCACCACATCCCGACCCCTGCGCTGACCCAGCTTCTCCCAGCGCAGGATGCCCTTTCCCTCAAAGGAATCGTGACCTCAGCTTGAGTCAAGCCCTTTCAAACCTACATAAAATAATGCAAACAAGATGTTTTTTCTTCCTGGCATCCCCAGCACGCAGCGTTTAATCCACCGGAGAAAGCTGCTTTGTGTTTAAGCAAAGGGCTGTTTATTGTTATGTATAGGTAGGGAGGAAGTGGGACTAAATGATCACAGTTGTTCTTGCTGCCTTTATAACCCATGACATATAATTAAAGCACAACTTTTCAAGTCAGTGTTTCCCTCCAGTGTTTTGCGAATTCTGCATCTAACACAAAATTGGGTATTTTGGTTCCCAGGGTGGGATCTGGCAGCAGTCGGCGGCCCAGCCAGGGCTCAGACCCAGCACAGCCCATGGGGAGAAGCGAGGAAAAAGCATTTGCTTAATTTTCAGCACACGCTTATGCAGTTTTCCCAAGGGGAGACATTTCCTGGAACAGTGCCCCGCAGCACACTAATGCACCCATTACGGTTCTGTGTCAGACCTCCACAACGCCATGCTTCTTAGACAACTAAACTATGGCTTTATTCAGGGTGAAAGGGAAGAGGTGGGAGCAAAATCCAGAGAAAAGCAGGAGCGTGCCAGGCTGACCGGAGCCAGGTTGGGGAGCAAAACACGACAGCACCCGAAGGCCAGCTGCTGGTGATGCCCTGAGCCCCCACCGTGCCGCACGGCTGCTGGGGGGGCACGGCCAAGGCTGGGGGCACGGCCGACCCTCGCCCCAAGCTGCCGTCAGACCCACGGGAGTCGGGTTCCCCGAGGAGCCTGGAACTCCAAACTCAACCAGTCCATCTCAAAATTAGCGCTGAAAGCGACTCACTTGTGAGAAAATGTGGAGCCAAGGCAGCAGAGCCCGTTCCTGTACGGGTGCCAAATACATGGCAGTTATCCAACGGAGCTTTGTGCGCTCACACCGCTGCTGCTGCAGGACCCTAGAAGACCCTCCTGGTGCAACCAATTCAATCTGCTCCATCCCCACAGGCTGAGAAGTACAGGAAGGAATTGGCTTGAGGGATTATCAGTTTCTACCAAGAATTTAAAAAAAAAAACAACAAAAAACCACCCCAAAAATGACTTTCTGCACCTCTCCCTGTTGCAGAGCCCCAGGAAGCGAAGAGTAACCCCTCTGGGAGCACCCCCTTCTGCGCAGGCTGCAAGCTCGGGCTCTTGTGGAGGAGTCGGCGGTGAAAAGGCTCCGGGGTTCCCGGGAGTCCCCCGAGGCCCCCCCGGGCTGGGGCGAGGGGAGGCCCCGCAGGACCACCACAGCCCCCGGCAAGCACCCAGAGCGTCACCTTCTTTCCCAGGTTTCCTTGGCAGATTTCTGTAGGTTTTAATATCGCACCATGTTTGTGCCTACAGCACTACAGAAAGGAACAATCCGAGGGAAACAAATTCCTAGTAGCTTAGTTTAGAGGGGAAAAACAGATACCTGCCATCAGGAACGTAAGCCAGCAAGGGACAGGGCCTGTAACAGGTTATTTAACAGCAGTTGTGTCAGCTGGGGTTGCAAATGTGGTCAATACCCACCAGTCGGACTTCCCCCCTGCAGCCCCAAGTGGAGATTCAATTATTCCTTGAGAAATACATCGTTAAATAATTAAAAAGTTACTGTGTGACTTCTTTTTTTTTTTTTTTTTGTATCGCAGCAGGAACAGGAGGCCCAGGGAAGACCAATGGGCGGCCCCATCCCTGATGCCATATCTTGTCTGCAGACAGCTCGGACCACCAAGGGAGGGCTCAAGACTTGATGGAAGAGGAGACAGCAGCATGGACCCCAGCTGCTGCCCAAGGCCCTCACCATGCCCTGGTACAACCTGAGGTCTAACTGGGAGGGTGCTGGTCCTTCAGGGCAAGGAGCAGGATGTGTCCCTGCGCAGCCACATGTATTAGTGTGACAGAGGTGACACAAGAGCTGGCAGGTCTGGTGCACCTCGTGGTTACCGCACCACCCCAGAGCCTGCATAAGGACGTGGGCACAGCAGCTCAGAAGAGCAGAGGGGAGCACAAGAGGTTCAATGCTTGGTGCTAATTGCTGAAGCTGGACCATCCCCATCTGCACTTCTCCTGCCGCGACAGTGTTCAAATGGCTTCAACCAGCCGTAGACCTCCCCTGCACTTCCATTGCTGGTCCCACTAGGGCATGAAACGCCCTCCCCAGGAGGACTCCATGCCCAATGCTACAGCATCCCAGGCACCTCCGCGCTGTGTCCCCACCACATCCCGACCCCTGCGCTGACCCAGCTTCTCCCAGCGCAGGATGCCCTTTCCCTCAAAGGAATCGTGACCTCAGCTTGAGTCAAGCCCTTTCAAACCTACATAAAATAATGCAAACAAGATGTTTTTTCTTCCTGGCATCCCCAGCACGCAGCGTTTAATCCACCGGAGAAAGCTGCTTTGTGTTTAAGCAAAAGGCTGTTTATTGTTATGTATAGGTAGGGAGGAAGTGGGACTAAATGATCACAGTTGTTCTTGCTGCCTTTATAACCCATGACATATAATTAAAGCACAACTTTTCAAGTCAGTGTTTCCCTCCAGTGTTTTGCGAATTCTGCATCTAACACAAAATTGGGTATTTTGGTTCCCAGGGTGGGATCTGGCAGCAGTCGGCGGCCCAGCCAGGGCTCAGACCCAGCACAGCCCATGGGGAGAAGCGAGGAAAAAGCATTTGCTTAATTTTCAGCACACGCTTATGCAGTTTTCCCAAGGGGAGACATTTCCTGGAACAGTGCCCCGCAGCACACTAATGCACCCATTACGGTTCTGTGTCAGACCTCCACAACGCCATGCTTCTTAGACAACTAAACTATGGCTTTATTCAGGGTGAAAGGGAAGAGGTGGGAGCAAAATCCAGAGAAAAGCAGGAGCGTGCCAGGCTGACCGGAGCCAGGTTGGGGAGCAAAACACGACAGCACCCGAAGGCCAGCTGCTGGTGATGCCCTGAGCCCCCACCGTGCCGCACGGCTGCTGGGGAGCATGGCCAAGACTGGGGGCACGGCCGGTCCTCGCCCCAAGCTGCCGTCAGACCCACGGGCCAATCCAATTCAATTTTGGAAGTATAAAGCCATTACAATGTGTCAGCTAGCAATTAGCTACTGTACACTGTTTATTCTTGAATATAATCTTTTAGCAGAAGGGCAATATTCTTAGAAACGCAGCATTAACTTGTTCCTCAATGACTTTAATATGGTGCTTTTCAAATCACCGCTCATAAAATCTCCGGGAAGAAAAATCTACTGATGATATCCCATCTCCTTAATTAGTTCTCACTCTCTCTCAGTCAGGGATCCAAGAGCAAGTGGAATATTTTGTACGAAAGGGCGCTCACGAGGCTCACCGCTCACTCAGCTGTAGCTGGGGGTATCAAAGCCAGCGGTACAAAGCAGCGCGGCTCCGCGCCCCGCGCAGGCCCTGCTCACGGCAACACGCAGCCCTTCCCATTTGTACTTCAATAACCTCTTCTACCAAAACCATCCCAAAGGTTCTGACGCCACTGATAGTATTTCTCACAACAAAACGCCCTCCTCCCTTCCTGTGCTGAACAGAAAACCCTCCCAACCCCACGGGGTTCAGGTCCATCCCTCCCTGCTCACCCCTCCCTTACAAAGGACCGTAATCCCACTTATTTCCACCTCCCCACAGGAATAACCCCACAGCACCCACCTGTTGCTTCCCCCACCCACCTTCCTCTTTCCAACTTTCTCTTTACAAAGACACTTTGGTGAACCAAAGTTCACCAAATATTTCAATGGTCTTTAAGTTTTAGCTTAATATCCTCAGCAGAATAATTACAGCCATTTGTTTTCCAGCTAAACCCCACCAGGGCATTCTCCAGCCTCCAGAAGGGGTGCACCAGGCTCTCCCCACAGCGATGCCCTGGACCTCCCCGAGCAAAGCCTAAAATAGAAGTGTAATAATTGTTATTAGTGGAAAGTGGTAAAAATATCTTCGCACAGCAGAGTTTAGCTGCAGGTAAAATTAATCCATTCAAGGCCAACAAAGGGCTCAGGAAAGCCCCATGTTCTCTTGTTTTCACTGGGTTTTTCCCCTCATTTGTTGTTTTTTCTTAGTTTTGAAGTTACCAGATCCATATTATTTTTTTTTTCCCCTGACAATCAGTTCTAGCCTAATCCAATTAAAGGTCAGCACCAAGATAACTTACCCAAAACACAGCAGACAAGGTAAAAAGACTCCCATTAGATTTTTGCCCATGATAAAGGAATTACATTTTTCCCAAAGACGAATCAGGCTTATTGAAAATGGAAATCATTATTTTCTATAAAGATATAAATAACTGCAGGGCTTTTTCAAGACTTCGTTGTAAGACATCTTGTTTTTACATGTACTGCGGTTAGTCCAATTGAATTACAGAATGACTTACAGCATCAGATTAGCTTCTGCTTGATTGAGAATATCTTTAAAATGGAAATCAAGGTGCACTTTTAACCTCGTTACAATGCTATATTATATGTCTGATTAATACATTGAAGTGACTCATTCAACAATAGGCTGTTTGCAGAACAGAAGTGAAATGAATTCCACTTTATCACAACACCTTTATTAACATCGTCAAACTGAGGGCTAGAATTTAATGATGAGAAGCAGATTCCAATAAATTGATATGCAACAATTCCAAAACGAGGCAGGGGGCATTAGATTGGGGGGGG
>NW_015094505.1:1477087-1557150 GCF_001431845.1 Calidris pugnax
AATAATTTTAATGCATTTTTGCGCATCTTCTTTACCTTCTACTCACCTTGCAAGTTGTAAGCTGGGCGTTTCCACAACCCACTGAAAAAAAAAATCTCACAACAGAAGTCTTCAGGTAGAAAGCACTATTGAAGAAGTGTTTCCTGGCTTCTAACCAGCAATGAGAGTGGTATGGAATGAGGCTCAGAGATGTCCTGGACATTTTTTCAGCATCTACCATGCAAACCACAGAATCACAGAATCACATGGGCATTAGCCATGGGGTTGGAAGGGACCTCTGGAGATCATCTAGTCCAACCCCCTGCCAAAGCAGGTCCACCTAGAGCAGGTTGCACAGGAACGTGTCTGGGAAGGTTTTGAATGTCTCCAAACCCTTTCAGAGCCATCTGCCCTGAGCTACTGGTGCCATTTTGCTGGTCAAAGCCATCCCAGCCCCACATCGGGTGGTTCCCACTGTCCTTAAGTGCCCTCCACTCCTGGTTATGTGTCTCCTCACACAAGGCTGTCCCTTGGCAAGGAGACAGAGGAAGGATGACTCAACGACCAGCACCAGCAGCTGAGGTATCTACAGAAATTCCTCCTCTCTGGTGCTCTGGAGAGCCAGGTTTATTCATACAGTGATGCAGATAAGTAAGTGGAATTCAAGAGTTAATAAGCTTTAGAAAGACATATCTCAGGGCACATCAGTCACCCCCAAGTTCTCCTCACTAACCACCAGGCTCCCTCGCCCTCTCCAGGTCAGTGCCTAAGAGCATCATCTCTACCGCCGCTGAGAGCGCGGAAGAGAATTAGGTGTGAAAATTGACTAGGTTTGAAAGATACACCTACATAAAGAATTGTTAAATTCCCCAACTGCTGGCTTGCCTTTTTTTTTTTTTCCTTTTTAAACAGAAATAACTCTGCCGAAGTAGCTCTAGGCTATCGGCAGAGCTTTCTGCAGCCAGCCTGCTCGCGGCTCAAATGAGGCTTTGAAAGAATAATGCAGTTAGCAGCGAACTTCATCCTCCGAGAGCAGGCTCCGTGCCCTCGGGGGTTTATTAGTGGGGGAACACAACAGGTAGGGATGGAAAAGGCCACCGGTTCATTTTGCAGTAACCCAGAGAGGCTGAGGGGACTGCTCGGGAGCTCTGCCGGCAGCCAAAGCGCGTCGCTGCAGCAGATGGATGAAAAATCCACCTCAATCGTTTGCTGTAATTTTTTTTTCCCCCAGCTAAATGTATTTGTAGATGGCATGTCTCATGCCCAGCACCTCAAAGCCACTTTACAGTGAGATGTAAAAATGGTCTCGTTCACAGCACCACACACAGGCAGAGAATTCCAAATGAAGCAATACCCCCCTCATGGCAACCCAGCCCCTCGTCCTCTCCAGCCCAAAATGAAAACGCCGCTGCTCCGCCGGGGCAGCCCTTGGGCACTATTTCTGCTTTGCCGAGGGTCGCTTTTAAGTTTCTGATTTGTTCTTGGCTCATTCATCAGCACTGCTAATGGGAGAGTTAGTTCTGGTTTAAGGCAGTGCCACTGGTGGGGGTGACTGTCACTGGAAGTAAACTCGGCGCGGTTAAGATAAAGGACGCCCGGCGAATGACCCCTTGGTGGAAACGGCAGCCACGGATAATGAGGCCAAAAGAGGGTTTAGCATAAAAAGCATAAAGAGATGGATATTGGTGCGCAGGAGTCTGGCGTTGCAAAGCTGCGGGTCTCAGCGAGGATAAAAATCTTGGGGAAAGGAAATGGGCCAGAATACATTGTGCTAATAAGGCATCTATGTTGATAGAGTTTGTGGGAGGCTGCGGCAATCTGGGGAGCGAGGGAGGGAGCTGTGCCTGCCAGGCTGATACTGGGGGAATTTTATCTCTCTGATAAGACAAGGACGTGCAGCCAGTTTTGAGAGAGAATCCCAGAGGCAGCTCCCTGATTCCCCAGTAAGCGTAGAAGGCAACGGCTTGTCTGGAGGAGTGGTCTGGCCCAAGTTAAATAAGAAGAAGATAAAGAAGAAATAATAAAGAAGAAATAATAAAGAAGAAAGGCAATCCGTGCCACGGATGTGACTTCTCCGCGGGCTGGGCTGAAGCCAGCCAGGTCAGCCCAGTCCTAAAAACCTCCCGGTTCTGCCACGCACCAGCTTGTGGCATCCTCCGGGTGAAGTAAATCTGGATCCCAGTAAGGACCCTGAGCATAAGCCTGGTTTCACCTGGCCGCAGGTTGAGCTGTAAAGCTCAGCTGTAGGTGCACCCCAAGCAAGGGGGCTGAGCCCCAGCCCTCCCCGCTCGGTTTGGAGGGGCAGCCCCCCCGGCCACCACCTCTCCTATATCTCCTGAAGCAACAGAAGCTGCAAGAGTCAGACGAAACTTCCTGATGCTGTGATCTTTGGTTCAGCCTGAAACTCAGCTTTTTCTTCTTCTTAAATCCAATCTACTTCAAGACCTCACATTACGTCCTTCACCATTCCAATGCATTACGAAATGAGACGGCTTGAAATTTCAAAACCCAGAGCCCAAGGAACAGACACCCCTGTCCATCCCCCCCGGCAATGCATCCAGTCTGCATCGGATGACATGATCACCAGCTCCCTCCTCCTACATCCCAAAGCATCCCAGGTCCAGCTGGGATGCTTTGGCCATGATGGGAGCCAGGAAAGAAGAGAGATGAGGAAAAAAAAGAAGATGCAATGAAGAAAGCTGCAAAGCTGTGCACCATTGTTTCCAACCGTGAAGACCTCATCCCACACCACCACCTCTGCTAGACCTTTGTACTAACATCAGAGCATCTCAGAACCAAACACCTTTTTAAATGCTTGGAAGCCAGTTGCACAACAGCAAATCCAGCTGGTGCTGGAGCAAACACATGATCTGAAACGAGATCAAGCCAGGCTCAGTGGGCGCCCTATGATATTCCCGCCCAGAAAATGCAGCAGCCTTAAAAAGCTCTTTTTAAGCCGCTGAGTAGTAGGGATGAAGTTGCCACCAGCTGAGTGATCTGCCTCTGACTGAAGCGAAGGAAAAGATTCGTGTGAACTTCAGTGCAAAGTTGGGTTTGGCATCAAACGCGCTGTCAAAGGATGCTCCCCGTGCTGCTGTGCGTGCGCAGGGAGGAGGGGGCAGCGTCAGCAGCTACCTTCTACTTCTAATTAAAAAAAAAAGCATCACTGCAAATTCCACCGAAATGGCACAACACGCCAGAGGCTAGAACACATCCAGTTAAAAGGACAGAGAGAGAGTAAAAAAAAAAAGGAGAGGACAATATAAAAGTTTACATACAGAAGCAAAGTCAAATGCTATTTTAAATTAAATCCGTGTTTATATTCCATGTCACCTCCTCTGGCTTTGCACAGGCAGGTTAGAGCATCACTGGCCATGAAGACCGTTTCCACCCAGCAGCTCTGCGCAGCCCCATGCGCTCCCCAGAGCAGCCCCACACACTTGCCTTGCTTTGCTTGGACCCAAATTGGTGACAAATTGACCCAAAGTCTCCCCATGCCATTGGGGCCAGCAGGAGGAGAGACCAGCACACCACTTTGCCCATGCTGGATCCCAGCATGAAAAGGGCAAGGCTGACCAAAGACCGAGTAAGCCTGCTACCCATGTGCTCTAGAGGCAAAGCTCGTTAGCAGCAAATTAATTGTGTCACCAATGGCCTCCCTTCCCAGGCCAGACAAGAGGCAAAATGTTCACTATAGACTGAGAATAACCTCTGAGCCTCACTTCCTTAGAGAAGCAAGTCATAGTCAAGAGCATCCATTCCAAAGCCCCTTACAAAACTGAGATGCAGACCCTTGACTTGCTGCTGTGTATTTGAACATGAAACCAAAGATTTAAGACCAGTGCCAAAGCCGCAGGATTAAAACTGTTGATACTGGGTCACAAAACTGCAAGCATGAGTAACTTTTGCCCTTTTTCTTTCAGCACCAGCCAAGCTGCCAAGAACGTGGGGATTTCTAGATAAAATCAATGCCTTACAGTTCAGTGCCTTGCCATATGCTCCCCAGCTATCAGAAAATCTTTAATATCTGAAACCTCTTCAGCCAAGTCATCACAACACTCCCAAGGTATTTTGACTGGAAGGGGAAGGTTGCTGATACCGTCCTCGGTGATCAGGTTTATTTTCCTCCCCCAGCGGGAACTGATGCTTGCTTTATCAGGCTTTATCAGGCACATTACACCGCCTGTCACAAAATGGTTAACAACAGCACACGATAGACACACCTTGGGATAGCTACAAGTGGGTCTGAGCTTGCTGCAAACCAAAACCTCACCCGTCTTTCCAGCTTTAAGTGAAAAACGGAGCTAGCTCCCAGCAGGCACCAGAGACCAGCCGGAGGATTAAACTTTGCCGATAAAGAAACTGAAAATAGGGAGGCTGTACATCCAGCCGACTGTCCCATGAGCGATGCCAACAGAAAGCAACCCGCATTAAAAGTACAAAGAAACCGATCTCGGTGTCCCAAAGGGAATGACTTCTCGAACGGCGCTGTAATTTCAAAGCTTGCCTCACAAGTCTCTTGCCAGCTCCAGCACAGAAATAAATCCATTAGCAGATAGGGAGACTCACCGGAGCTCCCTGCTGCTGCAACCCACTGAGCAAAGCAGCTTCCGCAGCGGGTCGGCCGGTGGGCCAGCTCCAAAAGCAGCTCCTGCAAAGGCACTGAACCACTGCGTGCAGAGACAGGGGACACTGTCATCCCCGGGTGCCCAAATTCCCTTTACTTACACAGTCTTGATTTTCATCCCTGTGCATCTGCTGGCACTGCAAATTGCTACACCCATTTGCAAAAGAGCAACAGAATCACAGGGTAATATGGGGTTGGAAGGGACCTCTGGAGATCATCTAGTCCAACCCCCTGCCAGAGCAGGGCCACCCACAGCAGGTCCCACAGGAACGTGTCCAGGTGGGGTTTGAATGTCTCCAGAGAAGGAGACTCCACCACCTCCCTGGGCAGCCTCTGCCAGGGCTCTGCCACCCTCACAGCGAAGAAGTTCCTCCTCATGTTTAGGTGGAGCTTCCTATGTGCAAGTTTGTGCCCATTCCCTCTTGTCCTGTCACTGGGCACCACTGAAAAAAGATTGTCCCCATCCTCCTGACACCCACCCTTGAAGTATTTATAGGCGTTGATCAGATCCCCCCTCAGCCTTCTCTTCTCCAGACTACTAAGACCCAAGTCCCTCAGCCTTTCCTCATCAGAGAGATGCTCCAGGCCCCTCATCATCTTTGTAGCCCTCTGCTGTCCCCTCTCCAGCAGTTCCCTGTCCTTCTGGAACTGGGGAGCCCAGAACTGGTCCCAGTGCTCCAGATGGGGCCTCCCCAGGGCAGAGCAGAGGGGCAGGATGACCTCCCTCCACCTGCTGCTCACACTTTTCCTGATGCCCCCCAGGATGCCATTGGCCTTCTTGGCCACCAGGGCCCATTGCTGGCTCCTGGGCATCCTGTTGTCCACCAGGACTCCCAGGTCTTTCTCCTCAGAGCTGCTCTCCAGCAGGTCAGCCCCAACCTGTCCTGGTGCAGGGGGTTATTCCTCCCCAGGTGCGGCACCTACACTTGCCCTTGTTGAATTCCATCAGGTTCCTCTCTGTCCAACTCTCCAGCCTGGCCAGGTCTCACTGAACAGCAGCACAGCCTTCTGGTGTGTCAGCCACCCCTCCCGGTGTTGTGTCATCAGCAAACTTGCTGAGGGTACACTCCATCCTTTCATCCAGGTCACTGATGAATACTGAAGACGACCAGATCCAGAACTGCGCTCTCTTCCCGCATGGTGCTGGTAACCACTCCTATAACCAGCACAGATGGGGGAGATTGCTTGAACAAAGGTCTGGCTATCTTCATTTTGCAATTTAAAAGTATTTTTTAGAAACTAAAATGCTTTCCTAAGCTCCCTGCTCTTTCCTTCCTAGGAAACACTCTGCAGACGAATCTGCATGCCTCCAGTAAGGCCAATGGGATGAGGTTCAACAAGGCCAAGTGCCGGGTCCTGCCCTTGGGTCCCACCAACCCCCTGCAGCGCTCCAGGCTGGGGGCAGAGTGGCTGGAGAGCTGCCTGGCAGAAAAGGACCTGGGGGTGTTGGTGGACTGTTGGCTGAACAGGAGCCAGCAGTGTGCCCAGGTGGCCAAGAAGGCCAACAGCATCCTGGCCTGTGTCAGGAACAGCGTGGGGAGGAGGACTCGGGAGGTGATGGTCCCCCTGGACTGGGCACTGGTGAGGCCCCACCTCGAGGGCTGTGTCCAGTTTTGGGCCCCTCACCACAAAAAAGACACTGAGGGGCTGAAGCGGGTCCAGAGGAGGGCAACGGAGCTGGTGAGGGGTCTGGAGCACAAGTCTTGTGAGGAGAGGCTGAGGGAGCTGGGGGTGTTCAGCCTGGAGAAAAGGAGGCTGAGGGGAGACCTTCTCGCTCTCTCCAACTCCCTGAAAGGAGGGTGTAGCCAGGGGGGGTCGGTCTCTTCTCCCAAGGAACAGGCCATGGGACAAGAGGAAATGGCCTCAGGTTGCCCCAGGGGAGGTTCAGATTGGATATTGGGAACAATTTTGACATGGAAAGGGTTATGAAGCCTTGGAATGGGCTGCCCAGGGAAGTGGCTGAGGCACCATCCCTGGAGGGATTTAACAGCCGGGTTGACATAGTGCTTAGAGACATGGGTTAGTGATGGGTTTTTTGTCAGCGTTAGGTTGATGGTTGGACCAGATGATCTTAAAGGTCCCTTCCAACCCAGACAATTCTATGATTCTATCATCCTCCCATGCAATATATAGCAACAGCCTCACCCCAAGCCACCCACCTTTCTTGCTTGGTGTCTCACCGTGCTAGTTGCCTGTTGTTTCCCACTCTATTGGGATGGGTTCAAACCCCTGATAGAGGGGGAAAGCATTTAGAAAAAAATATACTTACCTCAATAAATTAATACCTATGTCAAATCAACAGGCTTCCCCTCAATTCTGCAACCTTTCAAAATAAATTTGCAGAGCTTGCTTAAGGTAGAGAACCCCAGAGGGGTTCAACTATCAGCTATGTAAGACAACCAGGCCTATTGTCTCTCTTGTTACTTCCAACAGCAGAGAGAGACTTAACTTCCAGAGGTGTTGGGGTTGAATATTTTATGAAGTTTATTTGCACTGCATCTCTCCAAGTGTCTTTGTTTGTGGCAGAAAGCACAAACAGGCTAAAAATCACTCTTCCCTACACTCGTGATTAAAATATCTACAAGAGGTGAAGGTACTGGGCATGTTTTCAACCAGGGAAAAAGTAGCAAACAGGAAAATTGATAGTATATAGATATAGCCCTAGACAGATTATTTTTTTTCCCCCAGTCCCTCCTGAGATTCAGCCTCCTTGATAAAGTATTTTAATAGCATATTTAAAGGGTGGAGTTTTTAAACAGACAAATTGTGGAAATAATCAAGCCCTAACACTACCATCACTGAAAAATTAACTGCTAAAGCAAGGCTTGGGATGGAAACTGCTTATTGCCATAATATTATTGAGTTCACTCTTCTGCATCGCTGTTTACATACCAGGAACAACACCAGCGTGTAGACATACATTTAAATGCATGCCTGAGGCACAGAGTTTCCAAAAGCAGATTAACAACACTATGACTCCTAGTCTTGGGGAATGCAGAGCTAGCTCCTCAGAAACCTACCTGGAGGCTCTGCAACACCTCTGGAGCTCAGGCTCACATGCCCTTAGTAGCCAGGTCTGCTGCAAGCTATAATAGGGGTCCAGGTCCCCATGCAACCCCAGCACCCAGCCTAGGGGTGGGTGGTGAGGGTGACAGATGAGCAGCCACACGGAGGAAGGATGCTCAGTTGGGTAACACACCCGAGGGCCTGAAACACCAGGAGGAAAAACTACTGCCGCAGAAGTGCCACCAACGCCATGGAAAATGAAAGAAGCCCAAAGGACAGGCAAGGGCAGTGGTGTTGTTATTCAGGCTATAATCACTATGGGCATGGAAGATAAGTTTTCCATAATACCAGGGGATTTTAATGACAATTAAATAACCTGTCATTATCTTTTAAAACATCCAGGTGAATTGAACTCTGCCTACAGAAGCAGTGGTGGCCAAGGTCAGTAATAAAAGAGGCCGATATGAGAAGGCAGCGTGAGAGCCAAGTCCCACATTTTCAAAGACAACTCCCACAGAATTTTATACTTTGATATAACAACAGTGTCTAAACCCAACCATATTTACAGGGTAACAGTAAATACAACTGTTTGCTTCCGGGTATATTCTGTGAAACTCAATATGTGCTGATAAGTTTAACAGAGAAAGTTTCATTCCAGCACAGAGAAAAAAAAGAGTATTATGTCACTTAGGGGCAGAGATGTTTACCCCAGCTCCCAGACGCAGACTGGCTATCAGAGTCAGACCATCTGCAACGCTGTCATTCAGACTGTCAGCACCTCCTTTACTGCCCTATTCCTCTCCTGAGCAGCTCATCCCTTCATTCCTAAAAAAAGATGCTCTGGGCTCAGGTTTGACATAAGAGCCTTAGCTGAGCAACATCAACTTTTTAAAAATAAATTTTAAAAACCCAATGGCCATCTTCTTTTAGGAACAATTGCCAGACAATTGGCTTTCTTGGCTTGGATTTTTCTCCTCTGCACTCCTATAACTCAAAAATGTCTTAAGAGCAAATAAAAGAATCACTCAAATATTAAGTAATCAAGAGGAGTTTTGTTTAAATAAGTACCAAAATATATATGGCACTAATGAATTCAAACAGCTCTATCAAGCTCAAAAGCACTGAATGGTTTTGCGCTGTTCATTGATTTTTTATTTTAAAACAAGTCAATTTATGTTCTGGTTTGGCAGAGGACAGACAGATTATGGCTCTACTGTCATGGCTTGCGTTGACGTTAGTGGCACTACATCTCCTCATTCTCCCACAAACACGTTCTCTGTAGACAGATCAAGGTCTCAATATTTGATAATATAACTGACAGTCACTTTCCTTCCCTGTATACATGGACATCTTCAAGAAAAAAGTGCATTTTTATTGTTGTGCCAATAAAAGAGGGATAAAGGAGGACATGCACTTCTCCTTCCAGGACCATACAGCAACGCACATGTTGTGTGTGCTTCCAAAACCCTGGGACACAGTCTGCAAGGGCAGTGTTTCGGTTCTGCCTCAGCAGCTACAAGCATGGTGGATTTGCTGGTGCAAAACATGTTGGATGCTTTTCCTCACAGCAGAATGCGTCAACTGATCTTTCGAGGTCAAATAGGCTCCCGCTACATGTGGAAGTAAGTTTGGTTTCTTACTGCCTTGGAAATGCCACCTGGGCTTAGAGTTGAGCTGGGTTTTCTCTCTTGTGTACATCATTATCACCTGTAACATGAATTTCTCTTCTCACCTGACCTCAAGCTAAACCTCCAGTCACATCTCTGCTCCTTTGTTTTTCTAGAGAGGGTTACCAGGTTCTGACTGACAAAGAGAAGAGTCTGCCCTGGCTCCATGGCAGCAGAAGTCATGCCCAGCAGAGCTGCTGCCCCTGGACCCTGTCAGCTGGAACCTCCCTGCAGTCCTAGGGACAGGAGAAGCTCTTAGCCACAACCCAACCAAAACCCAGCCCTCCTCCTGGTCTCAGAATCACAGAGTGGTTTGGGTGGGAAGGGACCTTTAAAGGCCATCTAGCCCACCCCCCCTGCCATGAACAGGGACATCTTCAACTAGAGCACGTTGCTCAGAGCCCCATCCAACCTGACCTGGAATGTTTCTGGTGATGGGGCATCTACCACCTCTCTGGGAAACCTGGGCCAGTATTTCACTACTCTTATTATAAAAAATTTCTTCCTTATATCTAGTCTAAATCTTCCCTCTTTTAGTTTAAAGCCACTATCCCTTGTCCTATCACAACAGGCCCTGCTAAAAAGTGTGTCCCTAGGTCAACGCTACACAAGAGTAACCCAACTTACGGAAGATTTGGTCCCTACATCCCTTCTAAGCAATGAAGAGAGCTCGCACCATGTGTGCCAAACTACCCGGGGGGGTGTGAAACCACCCGGGGGCCATCACGCTATTTCACAGCCTGCAGTGGCATGTCTCGGGCCATCATCGCACAAGGATGGCACGTGAAACAGCACAGACGAGTGTTGCTGGCTGAACGCCACACAGCTCCAAAGCCATAAGCCGATATATTTCCACCGTCCCCCAAAAAGATAAGAGTTACTTACGGTGCAAGTACCACAGTGACCTACATAAACACAGTTCTTTTGTAAACAGGACTCAAGAATGACAGGAACAAGCAGCTAACAGGGAAACGGTGGCAGATTTTAATCATCGCTGGCTTTAAGCAAACTATAACAACATTCCCACACCTTTGCCCCCAACTCAACCCTACCTGCATGGAGCAGCTCAATCACATCTCAAGAAAAATGTCCTCTGCAAAACAAGTGTTACATTTCCAGAGTCCGTTTGTCCTTGGCTTTCAAACAGAGCAGCAGGATTTTCCGAACAGAGAAAGCCTCAGTTTCTTGTGAGGCTCAGAAATTCACACCATGTGTTTTTAAAGAGTCAGGTCTCTCCTAAGAAAATAAGAAATAACCTCATCCCCAGGATTACATGCGGCCCAAAAGGGAAAACCCAATCTCATTTAGTACATCAGGAGGGAGGGGATGCCACAGCACGTGCCTCCACTTGGCATCTATTTGGAGGTACGTTATAGTGATGTTGAGGGAGGCAGGGGACACCCGGGGAGCAGGACCAGCCTTTCCGAGCTACCCAAGGCAAGTACAGCACCCAGGGAGTACCGAAGAGGCTGGGACATCTCAGCTCGGATCTCACACCCCAGCTACAGGATGACTCCAGATCCTTCTCCTCTGACCAACCTGGAAAAGGCAAAGTCCTTAACTGAAGCCCAGGCCCCACAAATATGAGTTTCAAATGCTACCAAAAGTTTTTAAAAAAATAAAAAAAATATTGGTGGGCAGAAGTAAGGAGAGAGGAGCTGGCAACAGGAGCATTTGGGTTGGTTGGCTGGAGGGAAGGGGTAGGTTTGTTTCATGGTATGCAACGGAGGGCTGCCATGGCACCACGCCAGGGGGACTGCACAAAACCACTCACGGTTGTTGAGAGCTTTCCTTCGTTCTTCTGCACGTAGAGGATGGCATCCCGCACGGCGGAGAAGAGGTTCAGGAGGACGTGCTCCATGTCATAGACGCCACGCATGCCTTTGGTCAGCCCCTCCAGAGACCCAATGTACTCTCTCCAGTGCTTATCGATCTCCACGACGCCCGCCAAGCATCCCTGCATCACGGCGCCGCAGTAGCCGGCACAGGGCTTGGCCAGGAGGAGCCCCTGGCAGTGCGAGCAGTACCACATCTTCAGCAGCGCTCGTCCACAGTCCTTGCTGAATTTTAAGTGGTCAGTAGTGTTTATCACCTCGATCCCCAGGTTGAGCGCCTGCAGAAAGACTCGCGTGGCCTGCAGCGACTTGGACACCTGCGTCATCATCAGCTTCGGGTAGTTACCAAAGGCTTTGAGGTCTCTCCTGGCTGCCCGCAGGCATTCAGTCATTTCCACAGAGGGATCGGGGAAGCCGGGATTAATCAAGCGAGAGTAAACCAAAGGGAATAAACTGTCAAAAAATTCATTTATCATGTCATTAACACTGATGTCAGAGCCCAATATGTACAGCGAGACATCCGTAAAAAGTTCTCCAACAAACTTAAGAGCTCTGGGCCCCATGCTCTGGTAGTGGGTCCTAAATATGCTGTTGGTGAAATTTCTTGCATGTCGTACTACAAGTTCAAAGGCTTCTGCAAAACAGAACAAGAAAATGAGAAGTTACTAAGAGACAATGAGCTCAGAAACAGGGAGGATGAGGTTATAGAGTGTTCCAGTACCTGAAGGGGGCTATAGGAGAGATGGGGAGGGACTCTTGATCAGGGAATGTAGTGATAGGATGAGGGGTAATGGTTTTAAATTGAAAGAAGGAATATTTAGATTAGACACTACAAAGAAGTTCTTTGGTGTGAGGGTGGTGAGAGCCTGGCCCAGGTTGCCCAGAGAAGCTGTGGCTGCCCCATCCCTGGAGGGGTTCAAGGCCAGGTTGGAGGGGGCTTGGAGCAACCTGGTCTGGTGGGATGTGTCCCTGCCCAGGGCAGGGGGTGGGAAGTCGACAATCTTTAATGTCCCTTCCAACCCAAACCATTCCATGATTCTATGATTACTCCTGCAAAGGTTGGTGTCATCCTGCCCGCTTGGGGTCAAACACCTGCTGGCAGCTGTGCCCGCTCCAACACTTACTGGCATCAGCAATTTTTCGGGGAAATGCCTACATTCTTTAAACACAAGCTGCACTTCAAAATGGCAAAAAACTATGATCTAGTTAACAGTTCAGCTTTTAAAGAAAATATCGATTAAAGAAAAGGGCTAGACTGCAATTTCTTTCTCTCCCCCTTTCATATTGATTTGAAATTAACAGGAATTCTATCTCGAGACTTAATTTAAGACAGAGATAAATGTTTGACAAACTGTACCGTGTTTAAAATCAGGAAGTAGTAAATGCTGGCATTCTATTATGAAAAGGAAAATGTTTATGGGAGCTTAATCACAGAGGATATTTGGACTTGACCCCCTGCACTACATGTCCTCAAAGCCATTTGAAAAGCCCCGGCGGTGCTGCAGCCTTCCCCGATGCCCCAGGCTGCCTTCAGCTGCAGACGTTTCATCTGCCCTGGCTATGAGCTGCTCCCCGGTCCAAAGAGATGCTGAGAGTTGGCGGTGCCGTGTCCATCTGTGGTTTCCCAGCCAGGACCACTCTCACACGTGTCAGGTCATGCCAAAACAACCCCGTAAAGCTCTAGTTTTACATGGAGACCATCAATTTGCCAGGAAAAGCCAGGGTACATTTTCCCCTCTCCACCTTCTTGAGGACTTTCTGCCTACGCCTCCTCCACATGGCAAGCAGCAGAGCCTCCATCAGCAGTCACTGCCCAGTTATTCTCTTAATTACAGCCCTACTCCGCAGGAGGCTTCCAAAATTACAGGTATGTAAAGACAACATACCTACACACACCCCAGTTTGCAGGTTAAAGCAATACGAGGGGAGGCCACCAGTGCAAACTAAAGTCTTTTTCTTCAGCCAACTCCCTCTACCAGCCCGTGTCCCACCCTCCAGGGTACTATTCATAAAATGCTAAAGATAACGAACAGCCTCTCAGTTCACAGGTCACTGACACCCCACGATGTAACTGCTCTCAGCTGTGTCACTCTGGAAACACACATTCTGGTTCAATTTGCATGAAAATTATTCATGTTCAATAATTAAAGGGAATGTTTAATTTTTAAAACCGTAAGTGTTATTTTTCCCATTTGTTAAGGCTGGGATGCAGCCGAGCGTGGCCTGACGCCTCTCCACGGGGGGTTCAGTATCAAGGCTGTCACGGGCAATGCCCGGCCTCACTGCTCGCCCTGCATAACCTCTCACGTTACTCAAGAGCTTTTGAGCTTTTGGGACCATCACATCTCCAGGACGTCCATCTCTTTCTTGCCAGGTGCACCCTATGCCAGCACGCCGGGCAGGACCGGGACCCGCTGCTGTTTGCTGCCCCCAGCACCAGCATGTGGAGAGCATGTAAGCAGCCATCAAAGCAGAAATTACCAATATACTTTTGCCAACGGTGTCCCCATCCCATCTGGTGCCTGCACACCTCCCAGGCACAAAGCGTTTTGCCCGTAGCTCCCAACGCATCCACCAAGGCTGCCCCAAGAAGCCCAGAGCAACCACCTGCATCCCCAGAGGACAGCAATCCTTCCCAACACCACCCATTGGGGGATGTCGGGGTGCAGGGACACGGACCCCCTCTCTCCATGCTCCCCTCACCATGACAGCGGGCATCCTGCTCCCCATACCCGTACAGGACACTGCAAAGGAGCCACCAAGCTGGTGAGGGGTCTGGAGAGCAAGTCCTATGAGGAGAGGCTGAGGGAACTGGGCATGTTTAGTTTGGAGAAGAGGAGGCTGAGGGGAGACCTCATTGCCCTCTACAGCTCCCTGAAAGGAGGTTGTGGAGAGGTGGGTGTTGGCCTCTTCTCCCAAGGGAATAAGTTGGGGCAGGGGAGGTTTAGATGAGATATTAGGAATAATGACTTTCCTGAGAGAGTGGTCAGGCACTGGAACAGCCTGCCCAGAGAGGTGGTGGAGTCACCATCCCTGGAGGGATTAAGAAACATGTAGACATGGCACTTCAAGGCATGCTCTGAAATGTTTTGGGTGTTTTGTTGGGGTGTTTTTTTTGTGTGTGTGTGGTTGGACTCGGTGATCTCAGAGGTCCTTTCCAACCATGAGGATTCTGTGAAATCTCCACACACAGCAGCATATCCAACACAGAGCAGGGCAAACATGCAGGCTAGGGAAGGAGAGCAAGTTATGATTGCAATGTTATTAAAAGTTTGAAAACAAAAAAAGAAAACTCTTTAAATAGGGCACATGGATTACGAAACTTTTTTTTCCCTTCTTTATCCTCAAGAGCACCAGAACAGCTCTTACCTCAAAGGGCACAAAGAACTTTTTGGGCCAGTGGTTTTTTTACAGCACTGCAGACGGTGCCAGGATTTTCATGCTGTGCCTCACCATTCGCCTTTAACCTCTTCTCTGTTAGTTCCCTTAGAAAAAGTCATCCCTCTTCCCTTTCCTCTCTCCTCTGTGCTGTGCAAGTTATCATCAGAGCCAAGAGACTCTTCGCTGATTAGAAAAATATTCCAGGCTCCTATGCAAACCTCCTACGGCGAGAAATGCTTCAGAAAGGAATGGAGAACAGTGGCGTATCAGAAGAGCATGCACACACAGTCCCACTGCTTTAAAGGTCATGACATGCACATAATTTTTATCATAATAACTGGCTAACAGTGTCTATTTTATACGCCTTGGAGCCTTCGCATATATCCATTAGAGAGAGCAACAGGGACTATAAAAGCATACGGAGCCTTCTGCTGGCCTATTAATAGATGCAAGAAATAATAAAACTTTGTGGGGAAAAAAAAAGAAAAAAGTCTTGAACATCCAAAATCTCTCACACCCAACTCCCCTAGTAGTTTCTTACTCTGAAATATTCCCCCAAAGGGCTGGCTGGGAGAATATTAAAGCCTCAGCTGCCAGCAGCAGCAGTGACCCACGGCCAGGCTCTGAGCACTTCAAGAGGAGAGAGCTCTGTGGGTGAGCCCCCCGTGCTCCCACCGGTGACCCTCGCTGGGAAATGGTGGGGATGCCACATTACAGAGGCAGCATGGGCTTCTGATTCCCCAGAAAAACCCACAGCCTGGCTTTGCTGCTGGTAAAAACACGGCACATTGAAACTCCCATTGCTGGAGGACAACTATTTTTTTTTTTATTATTTTGAGGACATTTTCAAAAGCTGCAATTTAAGGCAGCTGTTTTGCAGGTCTACCTGAAGAAGAGTAAATACCTTAACAGCACTGATGAAGTGTAGCATCAGACCAGCACCCAACTTCCAGCAGGCAAAAGGTACCGCTGTTCTTACTGTCCTCATCATGGTAGCTATGCACACACAGCAGAGCTCCATCCTGCCACATGGTTATGCCTCTGCCTCATAAAATATTTTCTTACATGGTTAGTAGGGGAAGAAAAACCCCAACCAAACACTAAGAAAAGTTTAAAGAGCCCTGATCCACAAGTCTGGCTTGGGCAGATACAGTCTGAGCTGCTGTGGGCCACCATGCCAAAAAGTCATAGAATTATAATATAGAATTATCTAGGTTGGAAGGGACCTTTAAGATCATCTAGTCCAACCGTCAACCTAACGCTGATTAAAAAACCCATCACTAACCCATGTCTCTCAGCACAATGTCAACCCGGCTGTTAAATCCCTCCAGGGATGGTGCCTCAGCCACTTCCCTGGGCAGCCCATTCCAAGGCTTCATAACCCTTTCCGTGTCAAAATTGTTCCCAATATCCAATCTGAACCTCCCCTGGGCAACCTGAGGCCATTTCCTCTTGTCCCATGGCCTGTTCCTTGGGAGAAGAGACCGACCCCCCCGGCTACACCCTCCTTTCAGGGAGTTGGAGAGAGCGAGAAGGTCTCCCCTCAGCCTCCTTTTCTCCAGGCTGAACACCCCCAGCTCCCTCAGCCGCTCCTCACAAGACTTGTGCTCCAGGCCCCTCACCAGCTCCGTTGCCCTCCTCTGGACCCACTCCAGCCCCTCAAGGTCTTTTTTGTGGTGAGGGGCCCAAACCTGGACACAGCCCTCGAGGGGGGGCCTCACCAGTGCCCAGTCCAGGGGGACGATCACCTCCCGAGTCCCACTCCCCACGCTGTTCCTGACACAGGCCAGGATGCTGTTGGCCTTCTTGGCCACCTGGGCACACTGCTGGCTCCTGTTCAGCCCACAGGCCACCAACACCCCCAGGTCCTTTTCTGCCAGGCAGCTCCAGCCACTCCGCCCCAGGCCTGGAGCATTCATGGGGTTGGTGGGACCCAAGGGCAGGACCCGGCACTTGGCCTTGTTGAACCTCTAGTCAGTCCTGTCTGGGCACCTCTTGAGCCCATTTCATTTGCAAGTACCTAAAGGTGCTGAACACATACAGAAATCACACTCCAAAGTCACGTCAGTCGGCACTGGGAGCGACTTATCCACACACAGCCCCACGGTGCTGTACACCAGGAGGGGTGGGAGGCCCCATTCCATGATGCCTGGGTGAAACGAAGGGACCGTATGGCAGGATGAGAGCCAGAGCACCGTCACCAGCAAAGCATCGTACCCGCTGCACCGGTACCAGACATTTGTTGGCAGACTCTGTCAAGGGCAACTTATCAGGGCTCTCCGAGGATGCGTGAAATAGCTGAAACTCTACTCCAGACCACAGTTACCAGGCACCGGTTGAAAAGCACAGGCTATTACTTGTTTTCCCAGCAGGACTCCCGCTGAGGCACCCATAGAGGAATTGCTGCCCGGTCCCAGTGGCCAGGAGGGAAGGACTAAGCCGCTTTCTAAGTGCGAAAGCTCCCCAGAACACTGCCCGGGGAGAGCTGCATGGTCACGGCAAACTAGCAATTAGAGAAAAAAAATAAGTTGTAAAAGAGCATAACAGTGCCCTAAGTGGGGATTACTGGCAGGCAAAGGAAATCACTGTGTTCTCAGCTCAGATAATAAAAGTCTGCTGCTTAGTAAAAACGTCCCCTTTCCTGAAAAGGGGTGTTTGCTTCTGAGCTGCAGCTACTTCAAAGGGGCCGGAGGAGCTCCGGATTAACCTGCTGGCTGCCCCAGGCTGCAAGAGGCTCCAGCCGAGTCTGGGACTTGATGGGTTTATTTAAGAGATTATGTGATGCAGTCGCCTCAACCGCAAGGAGCCAGCGCGAGCGACTCCAGGGAGCCATTCCCCCACAGCATCCCCCTACAGAGGCGAGAGCTGGGGCAGCAACAGACACAGCAACCCCAGGTCTGAGCTCAGTGGGTGCAGCTTCACAAGCCACTGGAGATGTCTGGAAATGTGCTGCTGCCAGGAACAGGGAGATCTGTCCTTCCTCGGCCCTCCCACACCAGCTGACCAAAAGCCAGCACCACAGCAGCCATGGCCTCAGCCACCCGGAGCCACCTCCCAGCACCACCACGGATGGGGAGAAGGTGTGAGCTGTCCCACAGAGAGGAAAGTGGGATCCACCATGGCATTCGGGCACCAGGATGCACCGGGAGATTGATTGAGAAGAACAACATGAGCTGGCAACGTGCGCTGGCTGCCCAGAAAGCCAACTGTGTCCTGGGCTGCATCCCCAGCAGTGTGGCCATCAGGGTGAGGGGGGAAATCTGCCCCTCTGCTCCCCTCTGGGGAGACCCCACCTCGAGCACTGTGTCCAGCTCTGCTGTCCTAAGCACAGGAAGGACATGGACCTGTTGGAGCAGGGCCAGAGGAGGCCACGGAGATGCTGGGAGGGCTGGAGCCCCTCTGCTGTGAGGACAGGCTGAGAGAGTTGGGGGGTTCAGCCTGGAGAAGAGAAGGCTCCAGGGAGACCTTAGAGCCCCTTCCAGTCCCTCAAGGGGCTCCAGGAGAGATGGGGAGGGACTCTGGATCAGGGAGGGGAGCCATAGGACAAGGGGGAACAGTTTTAAACTGGAAGAGGGGAGATTTAGATGAGATATTAGGAAGAAATTGGTTCCTGTGAGGGTGGTGAGAAGCTATGACTGCCCCATCCCTGGAGGAGTTCAAGGCCAGGTTGGACGGGGCTTGGAGCAACCTGGTCTGGTGGGAGGTGTCCCTGCCCAGGGCAGGGGGTTGGAACTACATGATCTTTAATGTCCCTTCCAAACCATTCTGTGATTCTGTGATTGGTCCCTACCCCTCCATTACTGCGCCGCTGTTGTTTTGCTGCAAATGGAAGCTTCCCATAAGGAACCTGTTCCTAATGCAATGGCTGCATCCCCTTCCGGTCCAGGGTTTCTAAACCTTTAGAAGTCCCATCCACCTAAAAACCAAACACAAGCTTCCCATTCTCAGGGCATCACACAGTACATCGCACAAATCCTCTTCGGCAAAGGTACACCAAAGAGGAGGGAGCTGCACAGCAAGACTCTCTGCCTTATCAGCCCATCCTCCATCGTGCATCTTGTCAGGGAACAATGCAGGGGGGAAGTGCAGGATTACAAAATCGAGTCACCTGCAACACATGGACACCAGGGGGTTCAAACTGCACCTACAACCTTGATTTTTACTGTTCCTTGACATCTGGGCACACAAACTGCACGACCGTAAAGCTCTCTCTGAGCAGAGAAGCTCCCACCATGGCTGCTCCCACTGCCCATCAGGAGCTGAGCTCCCAACTCCCACGTGAGCCTTTGCAAAAGATTCTTCTCTTAAAAACTGGGCAACTGTCTCCCCACATGTAAAGATTTATCTTGACCATGTGAAGATCTGCCCTCACAGTGGCAGAACTGCATAACGTATTTGTTACTCTGCTGCCAAGAGCTAGTAAAGACAAGGCTCAGTTCTATTTTTTGGGAGACAGCCAGGCAAGTAAACCTAGGCAAGGTCATGGTGTCATCCTCGTGTTGCTACCTCCAGCTACAGGACCATTTTATCCGGGACTTTGTGGGAAAGTAACAAATCTCCACAAACTATCCCAAACTGTAAAACAAAGAAGAAACTGATTTCTGTGCAGCAGGAACCTTCCTGGAGATCAGCACGGATCACTGGCATCCAGCGGTAATTTCTCTCTCTGCAGATGATGATACATTCCGTGATTCACTCTCCTTTCCTAGGATGCTGCTATTTGGAAGGGCTGCAGGCTGCAACACCACACACAGCACTTTCCTGTCCTGCTCACTAGGTCTATGTACAAAGATACATTTTAAACACCTTCTGGGCATGAATGTGCCTCTTCCCCCTCAATAAACCTTATCTATGGATGTGACCGCTCCAGGGCAGCAAGTGAACCAGCTCCTGATGCTTGGTGGATTTGCTCAAGTCCCTCTTTCAAGCTTCAATGGTTCTCCCTGTGTCCCTGGGTTTGTTCTCCAAACCCTTTGCCCTGAAGGTCCCTAGACATAGGATCTGGCACTGAACTCTGTGCAAGGCACAGCAATAACTGCAGGGGCTGGAGAGCCCCCAGCCTGGCCAGACTTCACCTGCTGAGCTGCCCCGGCTCCTCTCGGCGCTTCCCTCCCAATGGTAGAACCTCATCTACTGCCTGTGAAATGACCTTTTCTGCAATTCATAGAATCATGGAATGGTTTGGGTTGGAATGGACCTTAAAGACTACCCAGTCCCACCCCCTGCCCTGGGCAGGGACACCTCCCACCAGACCAGGTTGCTCCAAGCCCCCTCCAACCTGGCCTTGAACCCCTCCAGGGATGGGGCAGCCACAGCTTCTCTGGGCAACCTGGGCCAGGCTCTCACCACCCTCACAGTAAATACCCCTTTCCCTTCACTCATAGAATAATGGAACTGTCTAGGTTGGAAGGGACCTTTAAGATCATCTAGTCCAACCATCAACCTAACTCTGAACCTCCCCTGGGGCAACTTGGGGCCATTTCCTCTTGTCCCATGGCCTGTTCCTTGGGAGAAGAGACCGACCCCCCCTGGCTACACCCTCCTTTCAGGGAGTGGGAGAGAGTGAGAAGGTCTCCCCTCAGCTTCCTTTTCTCCAGGGAGAAAAGAACACAAGGACCACCCCTCAGGACACAAATCACATCGGGAGAAACCAGGCACTGGGATCCCTCAGCCCATGGGAATCATTTCTACCCTGAGGCAAAAACATCAATCTGCAGGCCGGGTGGTAGAAAATTCATCAGTTAATTAACCTGGTCCTAACACAGTTGCTGTATCCCTTTTAGCTCCAGGGTTTTGAAGTCTTTAAAAGTCCCATACACCTGGCAACCAAAAACACTAACCCCCCAAAAACCCCACCAAAGTTCACAGATGGGAATTCAAATGTTCATCAAGGAAATGCTAAAATTTTGGGGTTTTGTAAGCTCAACAAAATATTTTCTGCTGTGACAACTGCTGCAGTACTGCTAGGACGTGGTGAAAGGAGCCGTAGGCATTCACATGTCAGTGAGCTCTAAAGGAAATGCTTCTTTAACATCTCCTGTGAATCAGGCAACTTCAGACTCATTGCAACAGCCCCTGTTCCTGAAAGACACACAAAAGATCTCACTAAGAGAGAAACAACTGTTTGCAGTAACGGCCTGGCTGCCACAGGCACTGCTGCTGAGGTGAATCGTCAGTCATTTTTCAAACAGCAGGTAATATTTATTTACAAACTCGGAAAAGGTTTGCAATATATGGAGCAGAAAGGAAACAAAATCCAAGTGATTTTCCCCTGGCAGCAATAAGAGCAGACTCCAGATTTGTTCTGTTATGATTTACACTGCACTGCAAGCTTCTAACAATATTATCTGGAGACAAAAGCTTTTCTAAGCAGCATAATTACTTTTGTCTGTGGCATTACAAAACCCATCGTATGGTGCCACTGCTGCTCTTACAGGGTTTGTTTCTCTGAGCATATTTGGGTTTAGAGCTTAGGAAATGCTTTTTTTCAACTATGACACAGCCTTTTGGATTAGTTTTACAATAAAAATTATGGACTCAGGCTCCCAAACTTATGAGATTAGCTTCGAAGCATTAGTAATAAAAATTAGAAAAATTCAGTTATTCCATCTTCTGAATTTCAAGTCATCAAGGTTTGCACTTTCTTCCTTTGCTCCACCACCACCAGATCAAGAGAGGAACAGTCTCTGCCTCTGCCCAGCCTTTAAGTGAGAGGCGCCTCCTTGCAGCTCCGTGCCCACCACTCTCACTCCCATGGGAGCCACATTAAAAGTTTCCAAAGCCAGCCAAAGCCAAATCATTATGCTCTTGTCAGAAAAGCATCTTCTCCTAATTATCTGTGCCTATCAAAATGCAAAGCTTCAAAGCCATTTATTTTTAATTGTTCAGCTTGTCTAGCGCCTGAAGTTTCTAATAAAAATGCTGTATGCTACCATCTCATTCTACCCACTCAAAACGCCCTGAAAACCCCCTCCTGTTACATTCTAGGTACCAGTCCGACTGTTAGGCAATTAGTCACACTGTGGTTCACCCATTCATTATTTATATCCCACGCACAAAAACTTTGTTAATGCAGACAGCAGAGCCCACCGACACAAGTGGCTACAAGCCCAGAAGCCAGGAGACCAGGAAGGCTGGGGCCACATCTCCGGCCCCTCGTGGTGGTCTGTGCCCAGACCCGACCCTGCCTGCAGGGAGCTCGGTGGGGGGCTTCGTGCTCCGTGCAAGGCACCTGCATCTCATGACGGCAGAAGTCTGAGTGAGAGATGCTGGAAGGGACCACAGGGAAGCGGCTTTGCTTTTGGGGCACCAGGATGCCTTGAGAGCTCCCTGGAGACCCTCAGGAATACGCACTTCGACGTAGGGAGCCTGCACTTTAAGTGAAATTTAAAAAAAAAAAACAAAAACAAAAAAATCTCACAGCAAACACCTCTCGAGAAAGACTCTGCAGTAAAACCTTTTCTGGGGTTTCATGCACGAACACGTGGCTTTGGTGCTTTTCATTAAATATGGGTTGCACATCTATTGTATAATTTGTTTTCCTGAACATCAAGAAATATTCCGCTTTGTGCCATGACAGATGTGTGAATGCTTAAGAGATTCTTGAAAATTTAATAAAGACAAAGTTAAAAATGCAAACAGTCAGGGCTGGCACGAGTGGTGGATGAACATGATTCTTTATCAAAGCCAAGGGGAGTGGGAGGAATAAGGGCCCGGAGAGGCAGGCTCAACCCAAGCCCTGGGAGCACAAGTAGGAAAAGCAAAGACAGAGGGATGCAAGTGGCTTCTGAAAAAAAAAAAAAAGTAGCTGGTAACCTGTCAGACCAAACTAAAATAAACCTCTCCCTGCGCACCCAATGCTCTCATCCTGGTAAGGGCTGGTTGGTTATGGCACAGGTTCTCAGCCTGGTAAGGGTTGGTTGGTTATGGTGTCAAGCTGCAACAGGGTAGGTTTAGAGTGGCCATTAGGAAACAAAGCGTGGTCAGACCCTGGAACAGGCTGCCCAGGGAGGTGGTTGAGTCACCATCCCTGAATGTGTTTAAGAGTCTAGAGGTGGTGTTGGGGGACCTGGTGGAGGGGAGAACTTTGTAGGGTTGATGGTTGGACTCGATGATCCCAAGGGTCTTTTCCAACCTGAATGATTCTATGATTCTAGTGTTCAGGCTTGTCTCCATCACTGGGCACCAGTTTTGGGATGCACCGTTCAGCAGAAGCACTAGGAAGAGGCAAGGAGTGCCCAAGGATGAAGTGAAGCCTTTGCCTTGGAGAGCATCAAACTGCACCTACCATTTGTGCAGGGTGAAGGCTGCTCCTGCAGAAGTGATTTAATGCAAAGGAACCGGGCTGTTTTCCTCACTCAGTGCTCTGCCAGGCAGCTGGGAGCTCATTGAGGAAAGAGCAGGAGACAAACTGCTGCTCCCCAGGGCAGGGACCGCGGGGTCAGAGTGGTCTCATCCCAACCCAGCTGGTGGGAAGGCAGCAGAGAAAATGCTGGGCTGGCAGAGCTCAGGGTCAGGCAGCGAGGAGCTTGCTTCCAGCCACACGCAGAGAGATGTACACTCCAAATATTTAATATTTTCCTCTTTCCCTCTAAAGGGGAAAAGTTAATTAAACCAATCCCACAGAACAGAAAATAAATTGCTGAAAATAGTACCACGAGGCTTTTTTTTATGTTATAATTATATCAATAACACACCCAGAACTAATGTCACATCGCTGGGGAACTTCCACCTTCACCATTATTTTTTTAACTTTTTTTTTTTACCCCAAATATTTATGCTCTTTGATTTTAGTCTCTCTTACCTCTCTTCAACTTGCTGCAGAGATGACAATCCATCTACAATTCTTATCTCAAGCCAGTGGCTCAGGCAGGGAGCACAGCCCGGCGCAGCACGAATAGCTTCAAAAACCCCAGGAAAGGGGCATCTCTGCCCTGGGTAAGTGAGCAGCCAGAGCGATCACAGACCCAGGCACTGTGCCACTGCAAAGCCACATCTGGAGCTGGTTTGATTTCTTTTTATTTTTAAATACAAATGCATTTCCAAAAGAGAGAGGAGACAAGGAAACCAGCACTTTGCCAATCCCTCCCAGCCACATTTCACTAATTGGAGGCTCCAACATCTGCCTTATGGGGTTATAAAGAGATCGAAAAAGTAGCATGTCTCTCGAAAGACAAACGATGAGCCACTTTTCAAGCAGAGGGCACGTGATTCCATACACTCCCTCCCAAATGTACAAGCCAAGCATTTCTAAAGGCCAGGACAACAGTTTGTGTAGTTCCTCCGCTTACTTTAAAAGTTATAAGCAATTTCTGAAAAAAATGCATGCCTAGTAAATTCCTTTATTCATCAGAATAAATGAAGGTAAAGGAAGTCACTAGGTCAAGTTGAGCCTACATTCAAAAGTTCGAAAAAGAATCTTTGGAAGTGCATTGGTCTCAATAACTTTAGAGTAAGGCAGATCTAAGAAGGGTTTTCCAGGCTCCTTTTCATTCCAGTGGGCTTTTATCAGCCTGTTAAGTCTCTAACAATGGAGAGCAGACTATTTATTTAAGAAGCAAATTCCTTCCTTTATAATCTCCCCTGGACAAATTCTCTTTAAAATTATCTCAACTGCCTGATGAAAAACAAATGGCAGAAGATCAGTTCTCGATCTCTATAGTAACATGAAGGATTTGCACTTCTTTAAGGGCACCCATTGACTGTTCTTAAGTCACTCCAGCCCTTTTGTTTTTGATTTTGGCTTCCTACCGGTGCTGGCAGAAGTCAGGAAAGGCATTAGCTCAGTACCATGCAGCAACCAACACCACCATAACCCTCTTCCATGAGCAGCAGCTCTTTACAAGACAGTGCCCAGGCTCTCAAGCAATACAGTGATTTTTAAACTGATTTTGTCTCAAGACACCTCAGAGAAGGACAGGGGTTTCCAACACGGAAATAAGACGGTGGATCCTCTCAGTAGCAAAAGCACCACCAGCCCCTCCGATGGTCCCCAGCAGCACCCAACTCGCTGGGCGCACGCTGAATGTTGTAGCAGCATTTTGCTCAACATGGCACCCAAAACCCCAGCCCATCCGAGATGCCATGGAGACACACAGAGCACCAAACCCTCACCGGCACCACCACAGCAGGGCTCAGCACATCCCACATACACAAACCCCAGGCACCATCTTGCCCCCATAAGAGAGAGGACCTACCCATGGCCCCAGACTTAGCACTTTCCAAAAACTGGACTCGCTTCTTTCCTTCCTTCCTCTGTGGTATCTTGAACAGATCTCGCAAAAACACTGGCTGTTTTGCCTGGGGGGGTGGGTATTGGGTTTTTTGTTTGTTTGTTTGGTAGGGGGTTTTGCTTGGTTGGGTTTTTTGTTTAGGGTTTGATGTAGGTCTTTGGTGGGTTTTTCATCTTTGGTTGGGTGTGGTTTTGTTTTTCAAGTTGATGCATGGGCAGGTGCCAGCCCGGGGAAGAAGCAGAAGGTGAGACATCACGTCCTGGTGGGACCGGTTAAGCCCATGGCTGGGCCATCCCCGGCATCCTGCATGGTTCCTGCATCCCCCCTTGCCCTGGCTCAAAGCCCCCATTTTGATTTTAAAAGGAAGATGTTTTACTGCCTCCTTACTCCCCCCTGTAAGAGCGAGGCAGCCGTTGGAACAGGAGCACAAGGTGATAATTTGGCTTTCTGGAGCACGGCTCACAACTGCTGCTGCCAGAAATCGATCGGAGGCTCCACCGCCCGCTCCAGCCAGGCTTTCCTTCAAGAACACGAATAATCCTCTGCAAAGTAATGGCACCATTCATCTCTGGGAAGTTCCTCACAGGCTTAAATCCCTTGCTGAACATGAGGCCACGCGTTCAGCTGCATTCCCAGTAAATTAAAATTCAGCTTGTTCTTTTCCTAAAGAGGAACACAGAGAGTATCGATCGATAAATTTACCAAAAGTTTTATGGCAGCTGGTTTTCTCAGTAATGGAGCAACCACTGCTCAGACATGGTTTAACGCATAATCTCCAGATCAATATAACTTTTGATTTATAAATAATGATAACAAAAGGAGCAAGGACAAATATGCTCGGGAAAAAATAAACACCTTCACGAAAGAATAGTTCCAGCACAATCCTCTCAAAATAAAGACTGTGTATGTCAAAGGCTGCTTGTGGAAACCAACACAGAATGCATTTTCTAACAAAGTTGAAGATTCATCTTCATCATTTCAGTGTTCCTACCCATCTATTCTGCAAGTATCAGCACATAAGTACGTGACCCTCTTGGTGGCATTTGCTAAGTTACTAGCTTCTCATAACTCCAGAAACCTTTTTTCCAAAGAAAAGTTACCACCCAGAGACACCTCCCTTCTGACCACTTCTGCACAAGGTATTTCCTTATTTCAAATGTTATGTTTATTATGGAACCTTTCCTAGGCGTGAAAAACACGGGTCAGAGGGGATTATAAATCCTAGCACCTGACAATTTTTTCAATTACTGTGCATGTTAAAATGATGCCACCACAAATAGGTTGTAAGAGAGATGCTGGAAAAATCTATTAACTTACTGTAAATCTATTTAAGTTGGGAATTCACACCTTGCAGAATTTTACCATTAGTCCTGAGAATTAGTTTATTGCTGGACAGGGAGGGCAGAGCCCACGAGGGTCATTTCAAAGACAAACTGCACCGTGCCCTGTCTAAAAAGGCCCCGATCCAGGTAATGTGCTACTGAGTTAGACTGTGCTGAGTAAGAAAAGGCAGCACCTTCTTCTAAACCTTCACATTGCTTCTCCTCCCTTCCACAGCCTCTTCTTGCAGTGGGAGCACTGACATATTTGAGAGGTTGCAACATCTCTACAATTATTCAGTTGCTTTGGGAATCTATGCCTGATTTATTTATTTTTTATATTCATAGAGAAAAATCAGGGGGGAAAGAGCTCAGGTCCAAATACAGAGATTTCTGGTCCAAAGGCAACCGCCTTCCCCACCCCGAGCCCACCACTGCTCCTGCTGGGAAGAGTATTTTCCCTTGAAAAGCTATTATTTGCTGACTCCTTGTCAAGAACCAAAAAATTTATTTCCTCTGAGGAAATAAATTAACTTAACTGACTGGCTCAGGCACATCAGAGATGGATCCTTCTTGATAACGGAGTAATAGGAGTTTGTAAAACCTCTGGAGAGGGCGAGAAGAGCCAGCCCATTTTCCACCATCTGGACTGATCATTTGCTGTTTGTCCTCTGAAGGTATCGGTGAGGGAGAGCTCACGGACTGTCAGCATCCACCGGGGCTCAGCCACCGCACGGCCCCCACACAAGCAAGAGGGAAGGGATGGAGGGGAAAAGGAAAGGAATGGAACACTGGCAGCCCGGACTGACGCCTCCCATCTCACCATGCCTCTGGAAGTTCACAGGACTTCACTATTTTCATCTGACCTACAGAGCAGTAGAAAGCTCAGATCTGGGTTCAGACCTCCTGCACCCAAGCTGTAGCCACATTTAAGCAGCGTGCAGCACCATGGAGGAGAGCCTTGGGAAGAGAGGAGGGGAGACCCTGTATGCCTGTGTCTGGTGGGTGTTGGCCTCTTCTCCCAAGGGAATAATGACAGGACCAGAGGAAATGGTCTGAAATTGCAGCAGGGTGGGTCAGGCACTGGAACAGCCTGCCCAGGGAGGTGGTGGAGTCGCCATCACTGGAGGTATTTAAGAAATGTGTAGACATGGCTCTTCAGGGCATGCTCTAGTGCCTGAGATTGTTGGGTTGTGTCTGTTTGTGGCTTGTTTGTGTGGGTTTCCTTTTTCTTTTCTTTTTTTTTTTTTTTTGTGGTTGGACTCGATGATCTCAAAGGTCCCTTCCAACCACAAGGATTCTGTGATTCTGTGATTCTGTCTCGGCATGGATGAGGAGGGGTGAGCACCCTCTTTGCAGAAAGCACCTCATTTTTATACCAAAGCACATTTTCCTGTTTGAAGTATATAGCATTCTTCTACACAGGCCCTCACTTTTCTTCAAAGTTTGCAGCTTTTCATACAAGACCGATGGACCTGTTGCAACAGGTCCAGCAGAGGGCCATGAACATGATCAGAGGGCTGGAGCGCCTCTGCTGGGAGGACAGGCTGAGAGAGTTGGGGGGTTCAGCCTGGAGAAGAGAAGGCTCTGGGGAGACCTTAGAGCCCCTTCCAGTCCCTCAAGGGGCTCCAGGAGAGATGGGGAGGGACCCTGGATCAGGGAGGGAGCCATGGGAGGAGGGGGAAGGGTTTGACACTGAAAGAGGGGAGATGGAGCTGAGATCTGGGGAAGAACTTCTTTGGTGTGAGGGTGGGGAGAGCCTGGCCCAGGTTGCCCAGAGAAGCTGTGGCTGCCCCATCCCTGGAGGGGTTCAAGGCCAGGCTGGAGGGGGCTTGGAGCAACCTGGTCTGGTGGGAGGTGTCCCTGCCCAGGGCAGGGGGTGGCACTGGGTGGGCTTTAATGTCAAAGAGAGCAAAGAGAGCTGAGGCCAGCAGAAGAGTGGGGCCAGTGAGGGGATGGGACAGACTTGCTGTGCTGCAAAGGCAGACCCTCCTCCCCAAAGATGGTCCATTCACCCTGACAGACTCTGGAAAAGCTCCTCCTGACTTCCAGCAGCAGCAGGTCCACGCCAGCATGGACCCAGCCTCACTCTAAAGCATAGGAAGTCGGGCACAAAGCACGCCTTTCGTTTTTTGCCTTGCACACAGCAGTCCACTCTGCTATTGCTAAACCCAGGGTCTTGCTGTAAACCTCCCCCCCCTCGCTCTGGTACCAATTTGGTGGCATTTCACATGACCGAGAAATCTAAGCTACAATAAAACCACAGTGAGAAAAAGCAAAGCTGGCAATGGAAAAAGCAGTTCCTGCCCAGGGTGGCTGTGCGGGGAGCATGTTAAAAAGCTGTCTGGAGCAAAAGCCATTAAAATTTGCAAACATGCAGCTCTCTGTTATCTCCCCCCAGCCACCACCCCCCCCCCCCTCGCTGCCAAAAAGGGTTGTGCACGGCTTCTCTCGCTCCCCCCTTGCAGCTTTTTGTTTTCTCCCCCCAGCCCCCCCCCCCCCCCCCTCAGCCCAGACAAAGAGCCCACGGACGCCAGGGCTGCAGAATCTCCCCATAAACACTTCCATTTTAGGCCAGTTTAACTGGGAAAAGGTCAAGACCAGTAACAGCCCAACATGTGTTATCAGTTAAACAAAGTTAGCAGCTATCAGTTAAACAAAGACCACTTAGACTCAAACCAAATCAAACATCCTCTGTATTTCAGGCCCCCAGATGAATCTCTAATATCCTAATAAGCCTCTATTATGTTTTACGTGCAGTCTCCATGAAGTCTGCATTGGGTTTTTTTTTTAATTGCACATGAGTGAATTAAGCATCCAGGTAAATAGACTGCAGTGGAAAACAAATGGGTAATAATACAAAACCCTATAAGCAACATCTACATCTCCGCTGCCCAGAGCAATGCTGTGTTTCTGATTTCCCATCATCAAGTACCATCTAAATTATTGCCCAATTTGTATATACAGCCAATAGACTATTTTTCTCTCTCGAAAGCTCAAATAGGGGTACCTATTAAACAGGTCTTTAACGAGAAAGCTTGCTCTTTGCATGGTGAATGTTTTCATGTTTTTCATCTCAGGTACACAAATAGAGCCAGGATTCAAACTGGAGCGTTCCCCACTCCACCAAGTGATATTTATAGCAAAGGTTCACCTTTGAAAAAAGCTGAATCTATTCCCAAGCACCGGAATTGCTCTCACGTCTTGCACAATCTGTTGTTTTCCTGAAGCCCCAGCTTTGGACAGAGCAGATTACACAGAGACCTCAGTTTACAATTAAAAACCAAAACAATCCAGCCCTCGCTGCTGTGGGAAAAAGCTTGAAAATGTGACCCGCAGTGCTGGAAGACAAGAAAAGCAAATTAAGGATAACCTCACAATGTATCGTTTTTCAAACTTACCAATTTTAATGCTGCTCACATTGTTCTTCAGGCTTTAATCATGATTTTATAATGCCTTAAGGTTATGGGAACTGGAAGCCACATGCTTCCACTCAAATGAGACAGCAAAACAATTTGCAAATTCATCTTTCCTATGAAGACACTCTCGTTTCATCCTAATCTTTACTACCCTACTAAAACAAAAAATTACCATAGTCTCCCAAAGATTACTAGCTTAAGCAAGTGCCACAAAAACCTTAGGTTCTTGTTGTTTTGTTTTTAAACAGAATATTGGTGTAACCCTACCCTGATTTGGGGGGGTTCCAGCTTTTACCTTTATAAATTAACAAAACTGACCAGTTTTAAAACACAGAGGTCTTACTCTTACCCGTTTCCCAGGCTGATATGCAACTTATCCCCTGGATCTAAGAAGCGGCATATAAGCACAAGATGCCATTTCAAACAGTCCCAAAACCACAAATGATTCCTCCCAGATGCGGTGCTGGGAATTCGGAGGGGTCTTCCCAGCAGCCCCAGTGCCCCCCCAGCGATGCCCACCCTCCCTGACACCAGGACGTGGATGCCCCTGTCTGAAAAAGCCCCATTTCAGCGCTCGCCTCCAGAGCTAGGAAAGGAAAATTAAGCAGGAAAAGCTAATTTCCTTTCCCTCTGAGCTTTGCTACTTCACATTTTCTGCTGCCAAATCTGAAGTTAAAGCTGAAACTCCCCCCATGTGTGTGCAGGGACACCGCTTCGCCTCCCCGCGCAAACACGCCGAGCGGGCGTAGCTGCAGCCCTACGGAGAGAAAGCCCATTCCTCACATGAAATACATCTCACAGCAATTCTGGTTTGTACATCAGACATCAAAATAATTGATTTCATAGAGGGAGGAGTCAGTGACACTCGCTGTAGAGGGTGGCCATTTCTAAAGGCACTTTGACATGGATTTGATGGCATGAACTCCTGCCCCAACGCCGATACAAGGCAAAAAGGGTCTGGCTTAAAAAAAACCACTCACACGAAGCCCCGGCTGGGTGTGGAGGTGATTTGCAGCAGCGACTACAAGCCCTGTACAACGTGGTCCCAGCCTGGATGGAGAGAGCATCCCCACCAGCACCTGCATCTCCCAGGCAGCCCAGGGGAGGAAGCCCTGCCGTGGTAGCTCCTGGAGCACTCTCCTCTGCCACAGACCTCTGATGGCCCCCACCAGCCAGGGAAAGGCTTGTTTCACTGAAGGACTTGAGAGGTTTTTTCATACTGAGGCTGGACATCAAAGACTAAAAGTATTTGCAAGTTTATATAATTTCTGGTGCTTTATTTTAAAACCACACAAGCAAACAGAGCAGCATCACTTCCATTCCTCGCTGAGTTATTTTGTGAAACGGAACCAGGAGTCCCCACAGCTGGTTTCTCAGCCTGTGCATCTGCTCTCAAAGGTTTTCTCTCCATGGAGAAAGCGGGCTAAACAGTAACGCCAACTGGATGGTAGCAAAAAAGCAAACAAGCAGATGGTAAACTGCTCCTCACCCCTTGCATTCCTGTGCAAACCCCCTCCTGCAACACTCCACTCTTCTAGCCCAGGCCTGAAATTTTAAAACGCTGTCTGCAGGGAGAATTAGGCTGGATTTATTGCAAACACCTCCTCTGGACACTTGTAAAGCAATCTGAGAGCACCTAATGGGTTTAGGATTTAGCTAAATTGGTGCAACACGATAAAGAGATTAAGAGCATGGTCAATCACAAGCAATTGAGTTAGTTCATCTTGAAAGAGCTACCAGCCATCAGCAAGGTCCAAGAGGAACAACTGAGCAGGTAAAAAGGGGAGCGGGAACATAGGCTGTGGGTTTCCTCCAGCAGAGCCTGGGGAAGGTCTCTAAGGAGGTGTGTGGGGTGGGGGCATGGCAGGGACACAGAGCTGCCCTCGCCCTCCTGCACCCAACGCATCCCTGGTGAACGCTGCGCAGACTGCACTTCCCACACACGGACCACCAGCACCCGCCTGCACCAGCTAAGGAGTTCTCTCTCCATCTTTAACACAGGAAGCCCGTAGCACCATGAAGCATTTGGTCCAAGCTCATCTGTATAGGAAAGAAAACTCACTACATTCTTCTACCACTGGCAATTTAATTGTGGAAAACGTATTCAAATAGAATAAACAAATTTAAAATAGCACATTGCTGGATGCAGACCCATTCCCACAGGTGACCATGTGAATAAACACCTTCAGGATCCAGCCAAAACCTTGTAGAATCATCTCAAAGCCTCACTTGAACTCACCCCACAGCCCCACATAGTGTTTGACTGAGTCCAAGAGTTTCACGCACTCTGAACATGCAGGATCTCTCTGCATGGTAGACTTTTTCTGGCTTTCACCAGATATTTCCATGTGCTTCCCAGAGTACTTATCATGAAGGTCTTCCCCTCCAGCTCCTCTTTGGTGCACTTTGCCAGAGGAGTGGATTACACACCAGGCTCTCTGCCTGCTGGCAGCTCTCCCCGCGCTGGGCAGAGACAGGGCCAGGGAGGTCTTTAGGGAGTAGAAAGTGATTCAACTTGGGCAATGAACAGCACTCAAATTCCATATGTATTTAAAAAGCTCCCCATCACCTTGCACCTTCCAGTCCGGTTTCCAAGAATAGGCTCATGAACAGGTTTGTCATAAACTGGTCTTTTTTGCAGTCCAGGAAAAAATGTGCCCCATCTTCTGGTTTCACATTCACGGAGGCTCTACGGAAGAGCAGAGCCAGCCCCTTCTTAGCAACCTATCAATCACACCCCTTCCCGCACCATTTGTTTCCAAGCTAATAACCCTCTTCCTCCTCCTAATACAGTGCACATCTTTACTTCAAAGAAGTCCTATGCTATTTCTATTAGTCCTTACAAATATATAAGCTATCTTCGTTTCAGAAGAAGCCATCCATATTCTGCAGTCCAAGAATAATTGTTTTTCAAACAAGCAGTGATGAAAGGTTTCCCCTCCTACAGCTCCAGTTCCACATGAGAACACAAGTATCCAAATATTTTGGTTATTGGAATTATACAATAACAGACTCGCTTATTGCTTCATTTTGTATCAAAGTTAGTGAGGCTTCCAGGCATTTACACTGCCAGCAGTCCTTCCCTTACTGTAAAATCTTTTTTATTGACAATTCAATCATGTCAGGTTTGGAACAGCAGACGCACTGATTTGATCAGCTATCATTGGATTTACAATATATAAATGACAGCACCATATCTGGCCCGTGTCGCAAGCAGCTGCCTTTTATCGATTTATATTCTACTAGCAAGGAAGAAAAATTGCAGCACAATGCAGCCGTATAGTCTCAGATCAATACCAATTTTTTTCTTAATGACACGAAGGCCAAGATAAGGACAGCATAAGTCAAAGCCAGACAGATCAAATTTGCCCGATATCCCTTTCAATTACTGAGGTACATACGCAGGGATATGTAACATTAAAGCTGAGAGGAACATTATCAAAATGCTTTGAAATTACAACAGGCTTACAAGGTTGCCTGACGTCCCCACCAGCTCTGGGAATTGTGATGGAGAGCCTGGTGCTGCCCAGCTCCATCGGCCACCACGCTGCCTTGCCAGCCCTTGGTGGCACAGGCTGAGGCTCCCCGAGGAGGTACAAGACCAGCTTCACTGCCACGGGACAAGGAACTGTGCTTTGGTACTAACAAAATCCAGGACGGACAGGGCCTTGGGGCCAGGACAGATGGGGCTTGGGGCAACCTGGTCTGGTGGGAGGTGTCCCTGCCCAGGGCAAGGGGGTCGGAACGAGATGATCTTTAAGGTCCCTTCCAACCCAAACCATCCCATGGTTACCTGCTCGAGGTAGACGTGCTCTGGCAGGGGGGGTTGGACTAGAGGATCTCCAGAGGTCCCTTCCAACCCAAACCATCCCATGGTTACCTGCTCGAGGTAGACGTGCTCTGGCAGGGGGGGTTGGACTAGAGGATCTCCAGAGGTCCCTTCCAACCCAAACCATTCCATGGTTACCTGCTCGAGGTAGACCTGCTCTGGCAGGGGGTTGGACTAGATGATCTCCAGAGGTCCCTTCCAACCCCATATCATCCTGTGACTCTGTGAAGTCAGCAACAGTCATGGTTACTGATATTTGCTCCATGGCCACAGCTTCAGGGGTGCCCAACGTGCCAGGGTGCTGGCACAGGGTCCCTGGTGCACTGGGTGCCACCAAAGTATCACTGATGCAAATAAAAGGATGGGGCAAAAAAAAGCAGCAAATAGCATTTGAGTGCTCCTCAGAGCTCTTCTCTTTGGGTTTAACCCTTCTCCTCTGATGGCAGGGCCACCTTCCCACCCCTCAGCAAACGATGCACCTACCCCCAGGCATCATTCCAAGGAGACCGAGGAGGAGGAGGGAGTGCAGATGTGCACTCCTTTAGATCCTGCCCCCGACTGTCCCAACCGGCCCGACCCCACACCACCCTTGGGACTGTATGTTTAGCCTGGCAGCAAGAGAAACCCCCCAGGTGACGTGTTCCTCTGCCCGGCCCCGTGGGCACCACGCCGTCAGGCACGCTGCCAGCTGCTGCACGATGCACCGGCACGGGCTTCGGGCTCTTCGAGATAATGCATCTCTCAAGGTCCAACCCATCAATAATAGAAAACTCCTAATTATTCCAGTAGTGCCAATATTTCATAAATTTCGTCGTTGCTTAATGAGAAGTTATGAGCGAGCCCTTTCATCATTAACTCTTCTGCGAGACACAGGAACAGAAACTTCCCAGCCTAAACCCTCCACGCTCAGGCAGCTTAAATTCCCATTCTTAATTGGCAGCTGGAAAGCAGGGCTGCTGTGATTTATACCTCTTCTGTACTCCAAGTTTTGATAATTACAAGTTCTGCATAGCTGATGATTAATCTATTTGCACCGTACGAATTACCAACCCTTGTAATTCCACATCTGGAAAGGAAAACTTAGGCGCCAGCTCAAGTGCTGGCAATGAGACAGTGAAATGGGTGACAAAGTACACATGGGCCCAGGGCTGCAGTCGAAACAACAGTAAAGGATATCATCCCTGAAATCTACCCTGGGAGATAAGAGAAAAAAAGGAAAAGCAAAAAGGAAAAAGGGAAAAAAAGAAAAAGGAAAAAGGAAGGAAAAGAAAAGACAGTTTAAAGTTTTCTCCTGGCTCACGTCTTTTCTGGAGGCAGAAAAGGGCAAAAGCACTTAGATAATTATTAATTTATATGACCTTGATGCGTATGCATTCCTCATCTCTTTAAAATGCATCTAGAGCAGCTGGTGTAAAAGCACCATTTACCCAAGGTGTGTGCACACACATGGTTAACAAGAAGACACATTTTTAAGAAGCTAAGTGGGAAGGAAATCGAATGACTCTGATTATTCCCAGAACATTAAATGCAGCTCTCTCCTAACTGGCGCGGTGGGACTCCTCAGGCACAAAGGACCCGGTGGTCCCACTATGTGACATCCCCACCCAAGCACAGGCAGGACAGGGCAACCCCAGCATTTAACAGCCAACACTGTTCTGCTCCTCATCCCATGCCACAGTTTCCAGCACCAAGATCACAGAATCATTCAGGTTGGAAAAGACCCTTGGGATCATCGAGTCCAACCATCAGCCCCACTCTACAAAGTTCTCCCCTCCACCATATCCCCCAACACCACATCTAAACGACTCTTAAACACATTCAGGGATGGTGACTCAACCCCCTCCCTGGGCAGCCTGTTCCAGTCTCTGACCACGCTTTCTGTGAAGAATTGCCTCCTAATGTCCACTCTAAACCTATCCTGTTGCAGCTTGAAGCCATTCCCTCTCGTTCTGTCACTAATTACCTGTGAGAAGAGACCAGCACCAACCTCTCTACAATGTCCTTTCAAGCAATTGCAGAGAGCGATGAGGTCTCCCCTCACTCAGGCTCCTCTTCCTCAAACTAAACAGTCCCAGCTCCTTCAATGGCTCTCCATAAGCTTTATTCTGCAGGCCCTTCACCACCTTCGTTGCCCTCCTCTGCACCCGCTCCAGCACCTCCACGTCTCTCTTGGATTGAGGTGCCCAAAACTGGACCCAACACTCCAGATGTGGCCTCCCCCATCACCTCCTTACTTCTGCTGGTCACACTATTTCTAACCCAAGCCAGGATGCCATTGGCTTTCTTGGCCACCTGGGCACACTGCTGGCTCATCTCCAAAGACAAATCTCCAAAGACATCTCCAAAGACAAAGGTCTCCACAGACAAATGGGAAATGGGGACTGGCTTCAGCAGGCACTGACAGCCCTCCCCGAAACCCCCAGAAATACCAGGATCAGCCACCTCCCTGAGTTCTCCACCCTGGGCGGCTGCGATCCAGCCTCCGTGCTCACCACCAGCCCACCTGGAGAACACAAACCCCATTTCCCGCTTTTTCAGAGAATAATTTCACTCTAACAGAAGTAGCTTTTGGGCTAACACAGTTTTTTCCCCCCTCCCCTTTATTTCAAGATCATTACAATCTATTCTATAAATCAGTGCAATCCCTCTGACAAAAAAAGCCATGCAGCAGTGGAACTTTTTATTTGACAGTGGCCACGTTCCAAAAGTGACAGGAAAATGTTACTTCCACTCTGAAAAACAAACACCAATTTTTAATTGCCTTAAAGGACTAGATAATTTCTAATTCTGTTGAGAGATTACTTGTGTGGAATAAATATTTATTGATACCTATATCCCACCTACTTAGTCATGTAATTTTTAAAAAATATGCACATTTTAAAATGAGTTTACTTTTTCCTCCATCATAAAAAATGCAGGCTACATTTCTCATTCATGAGGGTTTCATTTTTAATCTGCTGTCTCAGACAGGTTTGGTCTGCATTCGTGGTGAGGACGGGCAGGAGAAAAATAAAACTTTACTTTAGAAGAAAGACTGAGGTAAAAAAATTGAAATAAACTGTAAGTCTCCCCAGTGCGTTTGCCTCAGAGAATCCCACAAGTCCTTGTGGCAGCAGATGCAATTTGATGTTTGTACCGGGTCCTTGAATCTCATTGTTCCCAGAGCACATTAACTTGACATTTAGAAATATTGTTTTTGAAAGCCGTTGGAACATTAGGAAGTTCCTGGCGATTTCTAATCTGTAAGGCAGCAACAGAAACGATGGTTGGAATTTCTCCCCCCTCAGAAAAAGAAAAAAGAAAAGAAAAGAAAAAAGGAAAATAGGAAAGAAAAAAGGAAAAAAGAAAAAAAAGAAAAAAAAAATAGCCTTGAATAAGAGCTTTCCCTGGAAAAAGGCAGAATGTATCTCGTGAAGGCAGCAGCAGAGGTATATGACAAGCACGGTGGCTGCGCCGCGTGAAGCCTGAGCTGGGGGGAGGGCTCTTTGCTGGGTGCTGGGGTGCACCCTGTGTGCTGTCGGGGCTGCCCTGCTCCCCAACTCCCTCCCGACAGACCCCCGCAGCCACAAGCTCTGCCCAGAGGCAGCAGGAGGGGGTGAGGAGACACCAGCGAGCTCCGGAGCTCCAGCCACCATCTGCCCGGACCAGGAAGGAGCTTAGGAGGCAAGGGTTTAGCGACACACTTGAGCCCATTATTTTTATAGGATTTGTCCAGCTTCTGGAGCACAGAGCAAAGGAGTTAAGCCACATTTACAGCAGTCAAGCATCCTCTCCGCCAGCCGAGGGCAAATTGATGCCACCCCCAGAGGGCTGAGGGAGCCCGCGCTCCCCTGCGGAGCGGTGAATTCCCGCCGGGCTGCACTGCAGGAAGGGCTGGTGGTTTATTAAAAGCTTTCACAGGATTTCTGGATTCTTCCTTTCTTCCCCAGGCACCTCCATGCCAAAGTATTACAGAGAAAAATTACAGCTAAAATAATTTATTAGCTAATAAAACGGCATTAAAACTAAGAGCATTTTGCAAGAGCCCTGACTGCCTGACAAAAATAAAATAAAATAAAATAAAATAAAATAAAATAAAATAAAATAAATAAAATAAAATAAAATAATCCCTAAGCATGGGAGGTTGCAAAACAATGCCACAAAGTGCAAATTGGGACAGTCAACACGGGGCAGGGCCAGGTCTCAGATACACCCTCAGCAGAGGACATCACCCAGTAAACTCAGAGCCCAACCCCTAACCCGCGCAGCCACAACGCTGCCCACAGGGCATCTGCAGCCACCAGCTTTAGCGCAGGAGACACCAGAAATCATCCCTTCTGGCTGCAAAACCAGCCCCCAAGCAGATAAGCTAATCCCTCCCCACTCAGCACTGAGACAGCCATTCCAGCTGGAGGGACAGGGGTTGTCCCCGAAGGCCTCCGTCCCACCGCTGAGCTCTGGTCCTGCAGCTGGTAGGGGGACAGCAGAAATGGGGCTTAACAGCAGAGCAGCCCAGAGGCTGAGCAGAGCGCGATAAAAGCAGCATGCCAGCAGTCGTTACCAGTTATTGTTCTCAACCGGGCAATATATTTCCAAATTTAAAAAAAAAAATAAAATTCTGAGCTCTATTGCTTGGAAGATGCCTAAGGAGATACCAAACAAACTGAATTAACAATCCTGAATTAAAGCTCCTGTAATTCTTCCTGTCTGAAGGTTATGAAGAGACATCTGCCCTGAAGCACATCCATCCCCTGTGGTTCCCACACTCTGACCCCAGCCCTGTGACACCTTCAGGTTAGCAAGGACCAGGAGGAACAGCAACCAAGGTGTCTTCAACAGAGAGATGAGGACAAAAGAGGAGGAAGAGAGCAATGCATATAGCTGGGTACAGGGCAGAGGAGAGACAAGAGAAAGACCAGCAGCAGGAGCTCCATGCTTTTGCTTATCCTCTGCCTCTTCAAGGAAATTAGAAATATTCCCACAGCCACCTTCAGCTGTGATGCTGCACCATGCTACATACAGCACTGTGACCTGTAATTGCAACTGATAATTGTTTCCTCTGCTTTGAGCCAGAGGGGTACTAGGAACTTTTATACCAGGGTTATTAATTGCTGGCTTGTCATCCCAACTGATAACCGAAGGAAAGAAGCCCAGCACAGCAACAAGCACGTGCTCTGCTGAGTCCACCCGGCTGCGCCCGGGGCAAGGGGGACTTTCTTCCCTGCGCAGAACAAGGCATAACCAGCCTTTGCTCCTGTCTGCACACACCACCCCGCTCACAGTTTCACAGCATAATTCTTAATTCAGGCACATGCATGAAGAGCAAAAGAGATCCTGTGCGCAGAAAAGTGCTATTTACTTATGGAGATCATTTCTGCAGCTGATGGATTAGAACCATTCCCACTGTGTGCCCTAATGCTATAACTACTGACAGAGCAGGCATTTTCCTGCTTTTCCTGTATTTCCTCTAAATCCCAAACAGATGGGCTTGCTGGACGGTTAGTCACCCGAATCTGCCACATTAGAAGCAACAGGAACCATAATCCAGCCCCAAAATCCACCTCACCCTTTACAAGGCTTCTTTCAACACACCCCCAGGGTCCACTGCTGGTACCGAGAGGCAAGCAATGCAAGACAGGATAGCTGGCCCAGACATCCACAGGGAAGGGTTAATCATAAAGAAAACATGTGTTTTCTTCATTAAAAAAAAATAAAAATGCACAAAACAGGAGTAACACTCATCTGGTCCAATAAACCTGAGTTACAGCAAGCACATGAGCCAGCAGTGTGCCCAGGTGGCCAAGAAGGCCAACAGCATCCTGGCCTGTGTCAGGACCAGCGTGGCCAGCAGGAGCAGGGTAGGGATGGTGCCTCTGGACTGGGCACTGGTGAGGCCTCACCTCCAGGGCTGGGTTCAGTTCTGGGCCCCTCACCACAAGAAGGACATTGAGGTGCTGGAGCGTGTCCAGAGGAGAGCCACCAAGCTGGGGAGGGGTCTGGAGAACAAGTCCTACGAGGAGAGGCTGAGGGAACTGGGCATGTTGAGTTTGGAGAAGAGGAGGCTGAGGGGAGACCTCCTTGCCCTCTACAGCTCCCTGAAAGGAGGGTGCAGAGAGGTGGGGGTTGGCCTCTTCTCCCAAGGGAATAATGACAGGAGCAGAGGAAATGGTCTGAAGTTGGGGCAGGGCAGGTTTAGATTAGATATTGGGAAGAATTACTTTCCTCAGAGGGTGGTCAGACACTGGAACAGCCTGCCCAGGGAGGTGGTGGAGTCCCCATCCCTGGAGGGATTTAAGAAATGTGTAGACGTGGCTCTTCAGGGCATGCTCTAGCACCCAGGACTGTTGGTTTGTGTCTGTTTGTAGGTGAGTGTGGGGTGGGTGTGGTGATTTTTTTGTGGGGTGGTTTTTTTTTGCTTTGGTTTTTTTTTTGTGGTTGACCTCAGAGGTCCCTTCCAACCATGAATATTCTGTGATTCTGTGGTATGACAGAACATCCCACTGACGGATCTTCTCCGAGGTATTTCCCCACCGCAGATTTGTTTTCCTATTAGGAAACAAAGGATTCAAGGCTAAAGAAGAAGTTTGGCTGCCAGCATCGCCTCCGTGTCCTCCGTTATCAGATTCAGACACATTTGTCCTTACTGAGCTTAATGCCGAACAGACTGGCTTTGAGTGCCAATACCCCACCAGCCACTCTTCGCTGTGTACAAACACCCCAAGCCACCCTCCGAAGCAGTATGCTAATATCTGTCATTCTGCTGAGAAGGAAAGAGATCTAAACCTGTTATTAAGGACGAAGAACCCCCGCTCTTTGGAGGGGGGGAGCTGAAGCTGATGACTGACAAACAGCCGGCTGCATAAACGCCTCGAACTTATCAAGATGAAATGTGTAATTGCGCACACGTGATGCCACATATGGGGCATCCCAGCCCAGCCAGCCATCTGCAGGAAGAGAATATTTTAATTTCACCCAGAAAGGGGGGAGGGGAAAAAAAAAAAAAGAAAAAAGGCCATTTTATAATTGCCCTTCTCTAATTTTGGTCTCTGGCATTGATTTTTTTACTACCAGTTCCAAGGCAGACTACACATGCTTTGGTTTCAAAAGCTTTCTTCCTCTTACGTAACTGTAATTAAGCTGTTTTTTAAAGAGGAGCTGCAATTTTGGACCCACACAGCCCCATAACCACTGAGCAGCACGGGATGGAAGATGTGAAACAAAGAATAAGGCCAACTCTTAGACAAATATTCTATTCTAAGTTCATGACCAGTGGGGCAGGTTCTCCCTTCTCAATAGTTATTATTGGCTGAGGGGAGACCTTATCAATGCCTACAAGTATCTCAAGGGAGGGGTGAAGGGGAGGGAGCCAGACTCTTTTCAGTGGTTTCCAGTGACAGGACGAGGGGCAATGGGCACAAGTTGGAACATAAGAGGTTCCACTCAAATATGAGGAGAAACTTCTTCACGGTGAGGGTGGCAGAGCCCTGGAACAGGCTGCCCAGGGAGGGTGTGGAGTCCCCTTCTCTGGAGATTTTCAAGACCCGCCTGGATGCTCCTGAGTAACGTGCTCTAGCTCTAGGCAATCCTGCTTCAGCAGGGGAGTTGGACTAGATGGTCTCTATGGTCTCTAAAATTCAGTGAAATTCAGTGAAATTCTGTGATGCAAAAAAAACCATAAGGGGGAGGAAGAGGAGGGTGCTGATTGAGCTGACAGCTGGCTGGTGGGCCAGCGTGCCACAGCCTCCTTGTGCTGTGAATAGCTGCAGCCCAAATGACAGGCCACGTTCTGCTGCTTTACACCAGTCACAGGAACATCAGCCTCAGCGCTACCTTGGGTATAAATCCAGGCAAAGCTTGAAGCAAGTTTCCTGAGAATTATTCCACTTTAAAGTAACTTTTCTCCCTTACACTTTCTACCCTGCCCAACCCCAGTGCTCCAGAGGGATCCAATTCCATTTCAGACCTGCTAGTCAAAAAAAAAATTTAAAATAGACTTGGGCAAAACTGCTGTAATTAAGCAGCCTTCTGAGGAAGCGTGACTTTGCCTGCACAAGCGACAAAGCGAGTGCCTGCAGTCCGTGTTAAAATGAGTAATGGCTATCCGAAGAGAAAACGCTGCCCAGGACTCCCGATTCCTTCCCTCGCCTCCACCAGCCCCGGGATCCCTGGCAGGCTGGGCTGTTGGGATATTTTATTATTTTTAAGATTTCTTCATGTGATACCTCAGTTGAAATGTAAGCACAGCGAGTCCCTTCAGCACGTAAAGTGCAAGCATCTGTCAAAGTGACAGCAGAAGCAGCGTAATCCCCTTCGGTCTGGATAAACCGAGTTACAAAGCGTGTGCCTCCCGCAGCCGGAGGCTGGGGCCAGCGATGCCACCACGCGCCCCGGAGACAGTGAGAGCGCTTCAAGGGACACAGGGTGGTACCCACCTGGCCATCCCTCCACTCTTCCGATGCCATCCCGTCCCATGGCACCAGGGACTTTGGCAACGGGCTCAGCAAGGTTTGACGGAGAGTCAGGGGAGGGTGTGGGATGCTCCTGGGAGCAGAGCCCCCCCTCGCCAGCAGCACGACCAGGGGGTGCTCCCCAGGGCAGCGAAGGCACAAGCAAAGCCCAGCGGTGACAAGATCGTGGCAAAGGGAGAGGAGAGCTGGCTTTGGCACAGGCGGGCACATCGTCCTGCAGCGGAGGGTTTACGATCACCAAAGGCTGTGCTCGCTGCGTGCCCACCCAAAGCAGTGAAAAACAAACAACAAAAAAAAGGCATTAGGCTAGAAATAAAGACTATTTAATAAAAACAAATGCCTTGTTTTATTTATCTCCTGACATCTTAAGCTGTAAGGCATGACTGGGCTGGGATTTCAAGCCTCTCCCTGCAGTTACCCAGCCTAAGTTTTTTTTGGAGAAAACCCCCACCTCTTCCTTCATTAATTGTATAAAAGGGGGAGCAAGGACTTTCCTTTAACAGCATACTAAGTGTTGTAAGAAAGCTAACGCTGCTCTTAACCAATAAGCTCTCAAGTGTCCAAATGGAATTAAATGACCTTTTAAATAGCTAAATTCGCAGCAGCACCTGACTTCAGGAACGGTTCACTAATTTCAGGGGAAAAGCTCAAACTTCTGTGCCGCTGCAGGCTGGAAAAGAAGCCTCAGCACTGCTGGGAGGCCAATGGGGACTCAGTACACAATCTGCATTTTAAGCCATGGGAACGATGAGCCTTGCTAAACCCTGACCTTGACAGCCGTTGTGCCTTCATAAAGGATTTTATCTCAATGTCATTTAATACTCTGTAATTATCAGAGCATTCAACAGCACGCAACTAGGTGCCAGGTTCATTTGCAGCCTAGAGTAGTTAGAGAACATATGATTTATTTATTTTTTTTTTTAATCCTTCAAAACAGATAGAGAACAACTACACTTCCATCTACCTGCAAACCAGGATGAAAGAGGAGGGGATGGGAACAGCAGCAACCAAAGCCTCAGACCACCAAAAGTATTAAGAGAATTTCTTTCATACACTTGCCTACTTCCCTCGACTTAAAAGCTTCTATTTTCATTGCAGAAAATTGTAACAAAAACTCACAGTCTCACTCCGGTGTGTCAAATTGCCACTGAAAACATAGCGCCCAGGTCTCCACGTGGTGACAATCAATGTTATCTTCCTCTGCTTCCCCAGATTCTCCGCAGCACCTCCTTCCCCCGGACAAAAACACAGGGAAAGCCCAAAGTGCTGACAGCAGCCACAACAGTGGGGTAAGGAGACACGCTGAACAACAGCCAGCCCCACAGATTATTGGGAGCTCAGAGCCAAGCCTTTGGGCAGCCACCACTCCCCTACATTCAGCACCAGACAATTAGATTTAAGCGATGTTTATAGGCAGGCATTTTGGGAGTCACCTTCTCAAGCCCACCGGAGGCCGGTGGGGTGTGATCATGGAATCATGGAATTGTCAGAGTTGGAAGAGACCTCTAGAGATCATCCAGTCCAACCCCCCTGCCAAAGCAGGGCTGCCCAGAGCACATCACTCAGGAGCATCCAGGCTGGGCTTGAAAATCTCCAGAGAAGGGGACTCCACACGCTCCCTGGGCAGCCTCTGCCAGGGCTCTGCCACCCTCACCCCAAACAAGTTCTTCCTCACATCCCAGTGGAACTTCCCATGGTCCAGCTTGTGCCCGTTGCCCCTCGTCCTCTCACTGGGAACCACTGGAAAGAGTCCGGCTCCATCCTCCTTCAACCCATCCTTTAGACACTTGTCAGCATTAATAAGGTCTCCCCTCAGCCTTCTCTTCTCCAGGCTCAAGAGCCCCAGCTCTCTCAGCCTTCCCTCATCAGGGAGATGCTCCAAGCCCTCCATTGTGATTGTTGCCCTACGCTGGACTCTCTCCAGCAGTTCCCTGTCTCTCTTGAACTGGGGAGCCCAGCACTGGACGCAGGATTCCAGTTGTGGCCTCCCCAGTGCAGAGCAGAGGGGGAGAATGACCTCCCTCCACCTCCTGGCCACACTCTTCCCTCCACAGCCCAGGATCCCATTGGCCTCTTGGCCATAATGGCCCATTGCTGGCTCATGGATAGTTTACTGTCCACCAGGACCCCCAGATCCTTCTCCTCAGAAGTGCTTTCCAGCAGGTCCACCCCCAACCTGTACTGGTGCCTGGGGTTCTTCCTCCCCAGGTGCAGCACCTACACTTGCCCTTGTTGAACCTCATGAGGTTCTTCTCTGCCCAGCTCTCCAGCCTGTCCAGGTGACACTGGATGGTGGCACAGCCCTCTGGAGTGTCAGCCACCCCTCCCAGTTTGGAGTCATCAGCGAACTTGCTAAGGATGCACTCTGTCCTCTCGTCCAGGTCATTGATGAATGTGTTGAACAAGACTGAACAAGTATTGGCCCCTGGGGGACACTGCTGGTTACAGGCCTCCAACTCGACCCTGCTCCGTTAATCATAACCCTGAGTTCTGTCACACAGCCAGGACTCAATCAACAAGTATTGGCCCCTGGGGGACACTGCTGGTTACAGGCCTCCAACTCGACCCTGCTCCGTTAATCACAACCCTGAGTTCTGTCACACAGCCAGGACTCAATCCACCTCACTGTCCCTCCTCTAGCCCACACTTTCCTCAGTTCCCTAATGAGGAAGTTATGGGAAACAGTGTCAAAAGCCTTGCTGAAGTCAAGGTAGATGCTCTAGGCTCATAGACAGGGCTGTGTGCCAGCTTGCTGGTCCTTGCAATGGGCCACCCAGGGTCTCGCCTGAGGACAGATACGGGACATCTGCCTGAACAAGGAGATGGATCAGACATGCTTTACTTCCACCATATCACTTCCCCTCCCACATAAGATGCATATATATTTTTAACATATTCCTTGCAATACAAGCAACCCACAGAATGGTTTGGGTTGGAAGGGACCTTAAAGACCATCCAGTCCCACTCCTCCTGCCCTGGGCAGGGACACCTTGCCACTAGACCAGGTTGCTCAAAGACCCGTCCAACCTGGAATGAGACAAGTTGCTGTTGGGTTCTTTGTCAATTTTCCCCAGCAAAACACAACTATGCATGAAATAAAATTCATTGTGTGGGTTCTGTGCCGTGCCAGGAGGCAACCACAAATCCAGGTTTCTCTCCTGGCTGTGACCAAAGCTTGCCCGGTGATGAGCCAAAACTGACTCACAGTCATTCCACTACAGCCAACCTGGGGCTGTGAGCAGAAACAAGCTGTGAGGTGTCTGAGCTGGAGATCAAGACAAGCAGGAGGATTGAGAAGTCAGGTGGTTTTTAAGTTGCTGTTATGCATACTGCGCTGAGAAGTGAGACAAATGCGAACACTAATACATTTTGATCATGAATTAAACAGAAGAGGAGGAGAGAAGTGAGCTCTTCTGAAGGGAGTGCTACAGGAAAGTAAATAATGAGTCACATAGCCAGAAACAGGCATAGATCAAAAAGAGGTTTACAGACAAACTAGACAGTTGAGTGCAGATAAGTGTAGAGTAATGATGACTTTGATGAGTCTTTATCACACACGCTTCTGTGTCAATGACTGTGAGAAATAACAAACACGAGAAGAAGGCTCTGCTGACACTTGTGTACATCATTAACGAAGAACGAGAAATTGAGAGCACAACCATCCCAATGCTGAGAACAAGCAGGAGAAGGCTGCGTTGAGGGAACTCTGGGCAGTCCTAAGGTAGGAAAATGCACTCCCCACAAAGCAGACAATGCTTGAAATGTTCATACATCACCTTTGTATTAGAGTCAGGCACATTCAAGGCATTGCTCACTGGGGGGTGGTGCCAGAGATTGATCACATATAATGGTGTCAGGATGAAGCGTAATATTTCAGTTATGTGCAGTTGGATGTTACTATACCTTGTGAGCCCTACATGGCCTAAATCATTTTTGTTAAGTCACACATTTTGCGCGTGGCACCTGGTAATCGTTCCAAGCTGGTTCTGTTGGTTTAACTGGTGCCCCCTATAAACCTACTGACCCAAGTTAATTCAGTAAGTTGAACAGAAAAAATTCACGCAAGTGCATGGCACCTCTTAACTCAACAGCAAATCCCCTCTTCGTATACACCCTGCAACTCTGTGCGTGACTCAGAATTCAGAGAGAAAACATCTTTGAAAAGAGCAGCACATCAAGATGCAAAAACAGCAACGGGAATAATGAGAGAGCCCAGGACAGGGGAAAGGGAGCCAAACGCAGGAGGCACACATGGAAGCAGGGAATTGTCAGAGTTGGAAGGGACCTCTAGAGACCATCCAGTCCAACTCCTCTGCCAAAGCAGGGCTGCCCAGAGCACATCACTCAGGACAGCATCCAGGTGGGGCTTGAAGATCTCCAGAGAAGGGGACTCCACACCCTCCCTGGGCAGCCTCTGCCAGGGCTCTGCCACCCTCACCCCAAACAAGTTCTTCCTCACATCCCAGTGGAACTTCCCATGGTCCAGCTTGTGCCCGTTGCCCCTCGTCCTGTCACTGGGAACCACTGAAAAGAGTCCGGCTCCATCCTCCTCCAACCCACCCTTTAGACACTTGTCAGCATTGATAAGGTCTCCCCTCAGCCTTCTCTTCTCCAGGCTCAAGAGCCCCAGCTCTCTCAGCCTTTCCTCATCAGGGAGATGCTCCAAGCCCTCCATCATCTCTGTTGCCCTACGCTGGACTCTCTCCAGCAGTTCCCTGTCTCTCTTGAACTGGGGAGCCCAGAACTGGACACAGGATTCCAGTTGTGGCCTCCCCAGTGCAGAGCAGAGGGGGAGAATGACCTCCCTCCACCTCCTGGCCACACTCTTCCCTCCACAGCCCAGGATCCCATTGGCCTCTTGGCCACAAGGGCCCATGGCTGGCTCATGGATAGTTTACTGTCCACCAGGAACCCCAGATCCTTTTCCTCAGAAGTGCTTTCCAGCAGGTCCACCCCCAACCTGTACTGGTGCCTGGACGATTGATTCACACAGCATGAAGTGAAGCTCATCAGAAGGGGAGAAGCCAGTGCAGGGTTTACAGAGGTGTGCTGGGGCAGCACAGGTAACTTGGAAACTTCAACCCTGCCCTGAGAAGGCAGCCGGACCAGATGAGCTCCAGACATCCTTTCCAGCTTAAATTATTCAGTGAACAGACTGGAGAGGTCATACCCAGACAGGAGGCTCCTCAGGGGCAGATTTTTTTTTTCCCCTCTTATGCCTCTGTTTAATTCCCAGTGAGAATCAGAGGACTCGGTAATTCTGTACTCCTCCAGCAATTCAGCACACTCAATTTCTTGCATTGTCTCCCACACTTCACATTGTATATTCAACCCTATGAATTTTTTACAGCCTCTCCCACCACTGAATCACAAAGCCCAGTCCAGGTTGGGCCAGTTTGAATCACAGTTTTTATTCACATGCACAGATACCAAAGAGAGGTCTCAGCCATTCCTGAGACCAAGCACAGCACCAGGCACAGCCCCGCTTCTCTTCCTCCTCCTCCCTCTGCTCCGGCACAACCCTTCTCAACATCCTACTGCTTGCCAAAACCACGCAGTTTTCTGCACTTTAAAAATTCAGACACCAAAACTGCCAAAGAGGGAGGTTGTAAGAGACATCACCACTTATAGGAGGCCATCACTGGAAGAGGGAATTCTCCATGGGCCTGAATTCTGCCTCGCTGGAGAAGGGGGAGGTTAAAAAACCCTCTCAAATTTCTTGAAGATAAGACTAGAATTCAAGATCATCTTGATAAATTGAAGAGATTACTCAATTGGCTTAGCTGAAAGCCCAGGGATGTCCTCCACCAGGAGAGGAGGAGCCACATAGAATCATAGAATTGTGATGGTTGGAAGGGACCTTTTAAGAGTCCAACCATCAACCCAGCACTGCCCAAACCACCACTAAACCCATGTCCCTCAGCACCACATCTATCCATCTTTTAAATAGCTCCAGGGATGGTGATTCCACCACTTCCCTGGGCAGCCTGTTCCAATGTTTGGCAACTCTTTCAATGAAGAAATTTTTCCCAATATCCATCCTAAACCTCCCCTGGAACAACTTGAGGGTGTTTCCTCCTGTCCCACTGCCTGTTCCTTGGGAAAAGAGACCGACCCCGACCTGGCTACACCCTCCTTTCAACACCAGGATGGGCAGGAGCAAGGAGACAAAGCACCTGAGGCTGCTCGTGGGGTAGGAACACGCAGGCGCATGTGGCAATGCTGAGTGCACACGTATAAGACAGGAGAAATTTGTTCTGCTCTGCATCATCAAAGGGAGAAATATTAACTGAATACTGAATCCGCTCTGGTGTGCCAGATGTTAAGGAAGATGCAAGAGAATTACCAGAAATCCAGAAGAAAGCTACAAGAAGAGTGGCTGGTATAGGAAACAAACTGTAGGGTTCATACTAGACTCAAAGTCTGGCTAAAGTAAAGCTGGTTTGAAGTCTATTGATAGTGTTCACCCCATTCTCTGTACAGCTTTCCATAAAGATGCAGTTTTAAACAAGATTAAACAGATGCTTCTTTGCCCCAGATCAGAAACACATGCTTTTTCCTTCTTTAAACAACTCATCCCTAGCAGCTTTGTTTTTAATAGCCATTATGGAGAAAATAGAAAAAGGAAAAAAAAAAAGAAAAAAAAATGGAGACATTGGAAACTCCATTGGAAATTCCACTTCTCAAGTCTCACACCTTGAACAAGAAGCTACATGATGGGTCTGATGGTGTAAGGGATGGGGAATCCAGAGGCTAGCAACTCCAAAGGATCACTGCTGAGACCAGACCACCCCACCAGGTAAAAAAATAAATAATCAGTATATATTTGCAGACCAGCCCGTGAGCAAGTCAGCCATGAGCAGACATCTACAAAAAATAATTCTAGTATTTAAGTTAACACAAGATATGTGATGCAAAAGCAAAAGACAGTTTGAGGGAAAAAGTTGATTCTTCCTCCTGTATCTCTTCCTTCCTCCCTTCCCTGGAAAAGCACAGCGAGGAGCAGGCTGAGCTTCCACTTCCTGGGAACCACCAGCACGATGCTCAACAGTTGTATTTGGTGACCGGTCCATGGCAGCGTGTGACTCCTGGAGCCAAGATGCCCATCCATCAGCCCAGCTGGTGCCAGGCAGCCCCAGGGACAACGTCATTCACTACAAGGAAGTCACTGGAGCATCCTGGCTGCGTTCTTGGGTATCACTCCTCGTGCAAAACAGAGCAGAAATGTCAAGAACTAGAAATCCACCTCAATAGAGCCAGCACCTTTAGGGTGTCCGAAATAAAAGCTTGTTATTAGGAAGCTGTCATGTGAGCCATGACAATGCAATATTTGCACTGCCTTTATACACTGAAGGTTGCTTTCTGGGATTCTTTATTTATTTTTAACTTGTAGGATAGGAAAGAAAAGGAAAATAAACCATTTTGGAGCTAGATTCTCTATAGCTTCTCCAAACACACAAATGGCTCATTCTCATGATCTGAGCCAAGGAACCAGTCCTGGCGCTCAAAAGCAGGCTGGCTTGCACTCAGACCCCACAGCAAGTGCCCCCTCCACTCCCTGCCTCCAGGAACCATCTGATCGACCGGGAACAAATGAGGATACGGGGTGTGAACTGGGGTTCCACCAGCCTTATGCAAAAAAAAAACCAAAAAAAACCCCAAAAGTGTCAAACCAAGAGCATAGGAGCACCCACAGCTGCGGGACAGCACAGGGTCACCCACCCACAGGAGGGGAACCCCCAGAAACCCATTGGCAAGCAAGACAAGTACCAAAGGGAGCACCCCAAAGCCCAGCAAAGTCAGCTACAGCATTAGCTCTCACACTTGGGTCTTGGGTCTTTTTAGTCTGGAGAAGAGAAGGCTGAGGGGGGATCTGATCAACGCCTATAAATACTTAAAGGATGGGTGTCAAGACAATGAGGCCAGTCTTTTTTTAGCGATGCCCAGTGACTGGACAAGAGGGAACAGGCACAAACTCAAACATAAGAAGCTCCATCTAAACATGAGGAGGAACTTCTTTGCTGTGAGGGTGGCAGAGCCCTGGCAGAGGCTGCCCAGGGAGGTGGTGGAGTCTCCTTCTCTGGAGACATTCAAACCTGCCTGGACACATTCCTGTGGGACCTGCTGTGCCAAAGCAGGGTGGACCTGCTCTGGCAGGGGGTGGGACTAGAAGATGTCCAGAGGTCCCTTCCAACCCCATGTGAATCTGTGATTTAGAAATATTATGCCATTTATTACATCGCAACCATCCCTCCCGCCCCCATAGCCAGGAGGAGGTGGCCAGACATGCTCTGCCTCATTGATTTTACTGTCCTTCTTGGTGGAAAATGTTGTTACGTGGAAGTCAGGGGGTGGTTTTGAGAACAACGCCAGTAGCCATCTAAAGTAACTGTCACTCACCATACAGATTTTATCTAACGAGCAGCAGAGAAGCGTTTTCCAGAGACATCCCCCCTGGAGACACACAAGGCAGGAGCAGAGGGTGGGGGGACGCGGTGCCTGTTCCCTGAGCCCCCGCGTGCCCTCGCTCACCAACACCGGTGTCTCCGTTACAGCTCATTTGTCTTCCTTACAGCCCAGCGACACCGGACAAACAAACCACGACCTCACGGTGTGCTAATTCTAGCAATATTTCACGCAAGTCGGATACAAGCTTAGATGGTCAGTCTGTATGCAAATTTGAAATATAAAGCAAAGTCCCCTTCAGCGCAAGGTCTGGCACCAGCAAGCCATTTCACAGGAAGGGAATTTTCAGTAAATTGCACATTTAATTTCTATGTTATGGGAAGTGGTTTCCCTTAGTTCTTCCAGCAGTCACCTCCTGCTATTAGTGACCACAAGCAATGCAGTGACCCTTATAATGTCTGATTTCACAGCAAATATTTTAATTTCTGAAGGTGAAATGTGAGACTTACTCTCCTATAACACTTATCTTTATGGCTCTCTTAATTCTTTAGAATTTATAGTCTCCACTAAAAGCACACAGAACATAATTGAAATAGATTTTCCAAGATATATCTGGATTATTTTAACCTACCTTTCCTTGTTAGCCATTTATATTATCTTATTCTAACATAGGAAAAAAGTATTTTCACACTAAGAGCTTCACCAGCAGCTTTTTAAACTTAAAAAAAAAAAAAAAAAAATGGCTTTTTAAAAAAGGCATTTGTTCTGGTAGCAAAGACTTTTTAGAAATCAGGACTTGAGGGAGGGTGTTACAGCCCCAGCATTTTCCCATTTCACTCAAATTGATCCATCTCACAAAGACGTTAACACTTCCTTGAAATTATGTCTCAAAACAAAACGTGCAATTTTGGAGATTCTAGAAAGGCACAAACATGCCATTGCAATGTTCTCCCGTGCCTGGAGAACAACCGTGGTCCAGAGTCAGCCCCGAGGATAGGAAAACAGCTTTTTCCAAAAAAAAAAAAATCTTTCTGCTTCTAAGAGCCCCAGTGTGCCCTGGGAGAGGATGCCACACCTCCCAGTTTGAGAGCCCAGCAGGACAAGTGCCCAGCAGAAGCAACAGAGGTGAATTTAGGCTTGCTGTTAGGTAGTGGGGCACCAGAAAGCCCCTCCAGATCCCTCCACCCTACTGCATCACATCTGTGAGCCAGGGAGACCCAACATCATCCAGACGGGCTTTGCAGCCCCCTAAACTGGTTTTCATTGCTGTTACATGTGGGGTTTTTTTTCCTCCAGAAAAAAAATTAAATAAATATTGAGACAAAAAGAACAGTTCGAAGAATGAATGTTTTTTTTCCAGTGTTATCACTGCAGCAATAGGCACATACGGAAACTCAATGAGAGCTCAGTTCTGATTTATGTTTGATATTTCATTTAATTGAATTTTGCAAGAAAACTGTTTTCATTATTGAGAAATGGACCTCCCATCATGCAAAGAGCTGGCGGGGGGTGGGGGGGATGGAATCAAATGCTTAAACTCTGCCTCATTTAGCAGTGACACTTTTGGAATGAACAATAGGTTCATACATAAATTTGCTTGTTTGGCTGCCACAGATATGAATTGTCAGGGCATTTGAGAACAAAAGAAATGACATGTCAAAGCAAATCTATAGGTTAGCTAATCAAAATGCCATGTTTTAAATATTCAGGTTGTTTTACACCAAAAGAAGACATTTATCAGAAAGCACATAAATTGACAGAAATCTCAGAGGTAAGTGGAATGCAGACAAAATAAGGATTTTCACATACATACATGAAATTTATTTCCCTATGTATTTTATCAAGCACCACCACCTCCCCCCACAAAAATACTCCCCCCCCCCCAAAAAAAAAAACCCCAAAACCACAACAACACAGCAAAACCAGGCCTCGCCTGACCAGCCAAGCTTCTTCCCCAGTCTTCCCACTAAGTTGTCTCCAGGTACTGCTTTTCAGCTTCCAGAGCTCCAACTGGGGAATGGAAGCATTGGGTACATCTACTTATTTTCTGCTGGCAGGCTGGGGAGGAGGAGGAGTGCGAGGGGGTACATCTGGTGCCTCTATACCATATATATAGGCACACACACATATATACATACATATATATATACACACAGGCACTCTTCACCTGCAAGCAGGGAGAAGCATATAGATTCCTTCAAGGATACTGCAGCAGAAGCTTACTTAGCTAGGAAAAAAAAAAAAAATAAAGGCATCAGACACAAAAACGCTCATTTTGTGAGTCTTCTGCAGGGCTCCTGCCACTTACAGGCGGCTCCTTGCACCCCTCGACACAGACTTCACCCAGCCCCGCTCCCCCTGGACCTCCCTGCTCCTGCCAGCCTGCCCTGAAGTTGCAGGAAAAACCTTGTCAGAGCAAAAACCTTGTTATGGGGGCACGACAGCTCGCTGTGCTTAGCTGCTCACAGCACAATGCCCGGTTGTGGAAGCTTAACATTATCTCCTAGAAGTTAAGCCCCCTTCGTTTATCATCTATTGCCAGAATAGTGACTAGGTTGCAAAGAAAACACTCCAAAGGGAGGCTTTTATAGCAGTTGGTCTCGCTCCTGCTTCTCCGTGCTTGGGGGGCTGGGTGTGGGGAGGGGGTGGTTAAATCCATCGCCAGAGTTCTGTCTTCGCAATACAAACACGTTTCAGAGCGCAGAAAAATCCCACTGAGCAGCCTGAAGGTGCGGGTCCAGTTGTGAATCCCAGCCCTGCTGATGCTCTGCACCTCACAAACCCGCGGATAAGCTGCCTGGAAAAACACGGGCTCTCTTCTACTCTGCCGCAGCACGGGAAGCTGCTACATCCTCCAGGCACAAAGAAAAAGCCACAAAAGGTCACACTCAGACTTTTGAAGAATTTGAGGAGCTGGGTTTCACAGTCCATTAACGAGCTGGGAACCTCCGAGATGAACCGGAGTTCAAGGCAGCGCAGCTGGGGCCCATCCCCACAGAGAAAGGAGCAGCACTAACTAGCTGCCGTGTTGTTGGCCTAAGGAAAGCAAACCACACTGTCAGATACTACCATTTATACAACATTCTTCTGCATCTGCCACTTTTAGCTCATCTTAGCAGGTCCCAAAATCGTCGCCCTCCCAGGCTCCCGACTGACTCTTTAACCCATACGAAAAAAAAAAAGAAGTACGAAAGTAATTCAGTTCACCAGAGTCCCTGCATCTGACAGGGTTTTGGATACCCGGTCAGGATTTCTGCTCCACGACAGGTATAGGAACAATAATTTCCTGCAGTCTGAACTCACAGACAGCAAAGTCATCACCCAAAACATCTCACTGACTGTAGGATCAGCGTGCCCGTCGCCACACAAATGCCAGGCTCTAACAGCAGTGCTGCAACTCCCTGCTTGATTTCCCGAGAGACTCAACTCCTGCTGCATTTCTAGGAAAGGGGCTGGATTGGTAAACACTTAAGCTCAAGCCTTAAACACCACCACTTCAAAAAAACCCCATAGATACTGCTATATTTAGTGCTGGTAGGCACTGATGTCAATTGGATTTGAAAATAAATAGTACTAGCAGCTACGCGTACGAGTGTCTTATTTCTCCAATTCCCCAAGAAGCTGTCCTTTAGCCATCTGACAAACCCAGCAATTCCAAACGACTAAACACTTTTTGATCCCTTCAAGCAACAGCTTAAAAAAGCAGCCTCTAACACTTTGGGGCTTTACTTTGGGTATAGCTGCAAGAAAAACCATTCATAGGATCTTTAACTGCAGCTATGAAATGAAAAAAAAAAAAAAACCAACACACAAAACCACACTTTTAAGTGGTTTTTCTCAGCAATTTGAATAACCAACATTTTAAGAAGCATTGGATGCATGGCAAGAAGGGCACAACCTCCACGTGCATTTCACTGGTGTTCTTGATCTCCTGCTTTAAATGACTAAATGTTCTCTATTACTGGGTTTTTTAAATTTTGGACCCGTCTCCCATAGAAGCAGTTAAGTAACAAAGCTGTTGTCCTAAGTGCCTCTGTAGCTACGATGAGGTCACACTTCCTAGGCTGGACTGGGCTTTGGACAAAAGAACACCGTCCCCTAAACCAGTGAAGCAACGTTACGTTTGGGAACATTATTAGACTATTTAGTTCTTTATTAGTAGAGCCACTGAGATTTATAGCCCACAGAAAAGGGTTGTTCAATCAACAAGGAGCAACTGAAGTGAGAAAGCATTAATGTTACCACTGAGGCAATTATGGTAACACGATCACAATTCCTATGCATCTTTAATTTTTGCCAACACAACGGATTCTCTATGACACGGATCCCTGTTTCATTAAGATAATATGATTTGTAATAATAACCTGAGATGGGTGAAACAGAATCCAGTCTCTTAACACTTGAGCATTGCTTTCCCTCAGGGGATATCAGGATACAAAATGGGGTTTCCAGCAGAGTACTTGTAATCTCAGAAGCCAGTGCACCCATTAAACACTTAGTGGGGCTCCAGCAGAAAGACAACACCAGAGACAACAGCCTCAAGAGAGAGAGAAAAAGTCTTGGCCGAATGCTGGTTTAGTTCCACTTAACATCTTCCCTACCCGGAAATCCAAACAGGCAAGAAAATGTCATCAGCCCCTCTCCACCCCAAGGAACAGAACAGCGATCCCAGCACCATGGACTTTGACTAGTTCGCCATGGGGAAGTCCATTCCCTGGGTACGGCTCTCCGGCCGTGTGTCTCTGGTCCAGGGGTGATGCTTTCCTTTGGCAGTCTTGAAATGCAGACCCAAAGGGATTGGGAATGCAAGACCTGATAAACCAATCCAAACTACTTCCCCAAAAATTTTTGTGGTTTTTTTTCCTTTCTTCTCCTTTTTAGGGGAGGGAGGAGAAAGAGGAGAGCAGGCACCAAGAAAACAAGCTGTCCTAACTAGAACACAAAAAGGTGGAAGATGAAGGAAATTTCTATTAATGCAAAAAAGTCTACTGCATTGTAGACTTCAGATTGCATTGTAGACTGTATGTACACAAGGGCAAGTGCACCTGGGGAGGAATAACCCCCTGCACCAGGACAGGTTGGGGGTGACCTGCTGGAGAGCAGCTCTGAGGAGAAAGACCTGGGAGACCTGATGGTCAACAGCATGCCCATGAGCCAGCAATGGGCCCTGGTGGCCAAGAAGGCCAATGGCATCCTGGGGGGCATCAGGAAGAGTGTGAGCACTCAGGAAGAGGTGGAGGGAGGTCATCCTGCCCCTCTGCTCTGCCCTGGGGAGGTCCCATCTGGAGCACTGGGACCAGTTCTGGGCTCCCAGTTCCAGAAGGAGAGGGAACTGCTGGAGAGGGGACAGCAGAGGGCTACAAAGATGATGAGGGGCCTGGAGCATCTCTTTGATGAGGCAAGGCTGAGGGACTTGGCTCTTCGTAGTCTGGAGAAGAGAAGGCTGAGGGGGGATCTGATCAACACCTATAAATACTTAAAGGGTGGGTGTCAGGAGGATGGGGCCAGTCTTTTTTCAGTGGTGCCCAGGGACAGGGCACGAGGGAACAGGCACAAACTTGAACATAAGAAGCTCCATCTAAACACGAGGAGGAACTTCTTTCCTGTGAGGGTGGCAGAGCCCTGGCAGAGGCTGCCCAGGGAGGTGGTGGAGTCTCCTTCTCTGGAGACATTCAAACCCACCTGGACACGTTCCTGTGCAACCTGCTCTGGGAGGACCTGCTCTGGCAGGGGGTTGGACTGGATGGTCTCTAGAGGTCCCCTCCAACCCCATAGCATTCTGTGATCCTGCAATTGTAATCATTACTGAAAGATCAGGCCCTATCAAGACACTGGTTATTTCCATTCATCTCTTAATGAAAGCTTATCTGAGGACTATGGAAGAGCTGGTCACAGACTCTAGTCCTACCACAGCACAGAGCTTTTGACAAGCTTTAAAACTTACAAGATTCTTCAGTTAATATTTCACTGGGTTGTAGAAGGGACACGGGTTGCAGCAGAGGGAGGGATGCTTGTGCTGTGTACAGTCAGAGCAACAGTACAAAGGTGCAAGCCACACGGTAAGGTTGAATTTCAGAGAAATATGGAAAAAAGGGACTCACTTTTCAGGATCAGTGTTGTGCTCTGGATGGAGATACTCACAGAGGGGAGAAAAAGTGACCTCAAAGCACAATTTGCTCATTACACTTAGGACTTTAGAGCAAACCTACCAGTGTTCTCACATCAGGGAACACAGTCCTGTCCTGGGCCCCTCAGGTTCCCTCTTTGATGGCCAGATCTTTGCCATGTGCAAAGACAGGGCTGCTCCTGTACACGGCCACAAGCTCCCCTTGAAACTCACCCCAATGCCCTGACACCCCCTTTGGCTCTCAAAGGAAACAAGGGATGCTGTTTCTGCACAATCCCCTGACTGTGGAGGTATCACATCATTCACACTTACTCCCAAGGGGTATTGTGCAATAAAGCAAGAAGGGGGGAAAGCGAGAAGCCTGCACAAGGCTGAGCCCTTCCCACAGAAACCCTGTGCTGGATGCCCTACGGAAAACCCCAGCTCTGTTCATCAAGCAGGTACCCAGGCAAGGGCAGCTCTGTAGACCTCCTTGGTCACATTGGCTGGAACACAACAGCTTGGGTTTACGAAAAACAGGGGCTGTGACATTTGGGTTTTTACTGAAACAGATGTTTTTAGCTAACAGGCATTTTCCTGCCCAGCTCTCAAATTGATTTTTTTTTTTTCCATGTATTCTTACACGGTGCCACTGTTGCTGTGTTATACACTGAAAATATTTACAAAGGCATCAAAATTAACTCTGGGTAGGACTTTGGCAAGCAGGAGAGGGAGGCTGAAGGAAAGCAATTCTCCATGCGAAGAAGCAGCTGTCTCCTTTCACTGCAGTCAAAGAAACAGAGCAACTGGAGGACCAGCTCCGAAGTTGAATAAGATGAATGGCAACTACAGCAAGGGCCATAAAAACACCAATAAAAAGTAAGTTGCCATAAGGGAAATACCCAGCTCAACATCTCTCCAGCAAGGTAAGCATAATAAACTCCCTCCTAACATGGACATCAGTTTATTTTTTCAGGTGTAACCTAAATACAAAACCAGAGAGAGATGCAGGAGAAGCAGCACCCAAATTAAATTCCATCTGCTATGTAAATAATCTTGCTTGTTGATGGAATTAGCTGCACAATTTAGATCAACACAATCTGACCTTAAACAATGAAATTAACAGCCAAAAGCCAGTGCTCCCCCTTCCCTGGGGGCTGCAGCAGACTCTCAGAGCAGCAATTCCTTCGGTATCTGTCAGAGACCAGGTTTTATTTCACTTTGCACCAGTGCAAAGAGATTCTAAATATTCTTGAATTAAAACGATCACGAAACATGAAAGTGCTTATAGGGCATTTCCACGCTCTCCTGGCCTGGCAAGTGAGTGGCTGATTTAGGAGCCAGCTGTCAATACAGAACAATTACTTATCTCATTTTACAGGAAAGCAAAAAAGCACTAAAAAAAAAGAAGAAAAAAAAAAAAGACTTGCGGTGCAGAATATTATGCAAAATTGCTTTTTCCGACAGGGCAATTGGGAGTGTGTGTCCATCACCGCTTGGACTCAATCCTTACTAGAATGGAAAGAGAACACCAAAAAGCTGTCTTAGGCACCCAGGGGGCACCTCTGCAGTTTTCCTGAAAGAAGGAACCGAAATGGAAGCAGAAGAAAGCTCCAGCGTCTGACCTTACAGCTACCAATTACAGCTGCCCAGGCCCCTGCTCACGACGCTACAGCAGATGGGGGTCTCTCTTTCCACCAAGAAAACATCCACACTCTAGGGAACTGCATGCAAAAATACCGTATCAAGAAGGGCAAATCTAGCTTTGCGAGAGACAGAGAACTGCCTTTCAAGGCAGCATTTTCAAGTTTGAAGAATCTGACTCTTTTCTGTACAGGGAAACCTCAAACCTGCCTCCTCGCTATTCGCTACACCTATGCTCTTCACCACTCATCCCGGTGGTCTGCAACACAGCCATCTCATGGCAAGGCTGGGTGGTGCCCCAGGGCAGTCACAAATATGCATAAAATACCCCGATGCAGTGAAACAGCAGCAGATGGATGACCAAGGTCCACCATGCTGCTCTGGACAACAAACAGCTACAAGCTCATTCCCGTACCGCGTCCATGGGAGGTATCTGCACAGGGTTCTCCCCTCCAGCTGACCCAAGGGGACAAGCAAGACCAGTGCTGTCCTGGTCTGTGACCGAGGACCAGCCTGGTGCTGAGGTGGCCCAGCAGCCCATTTTGGAGCCCCCAGTCCCCGCTGCAGCATTTCATGCTTTCTGAACTGCTGCCGGGGGAGACTTTTGGCAAGCCCCCGACTCAGCCCTCCACCTCCAACGCTTGTTCTTCTCCCCCCAGAAACACAGTTGGCCGCGTGCTGCTCTCCAGTGAGACCCTCCTGCCAGAGTCTCGGACCAGCCCTCATGCAGCTGGATGTTCCCTACTCTTGGGCTGCACGAGGAGGCTGGAAAATCCATGGTTTCCATGTCTTTGCCCAGCCCCTCTCCATCACACACAGCCAGTTTTGCAGCCCCACCTATAAGCAACACGGGGCAGTTGAGGTGTGCCCACCCCCCCGCTTTCCAGCCCCCCACTAGTGCCAACCAGCTCCTCTTTTCTGAGCTTAATCCCACTGAATTCTCCACCGAAGCTGCTCTGGCTCACACCCCCAATCTGCTACACTGCCTTGCTTGTTAAATTGTTATCAAGTGATTAAAACAAGACTCTTGCTCACTCCCCAGACACACCACCCGAGATGCGTTAACCTGCTTTTTTAAAATTTTAATTATTCAGCTATTGCAATCATATTAACAACCCTTACCGTAATCATTCGTTAACCTTCCATTTTAAATAATTAGCCAGCCCCTGCAACAGCAATAACATTGTGTTGGGAGTTTGTGCCGCCTGCTTAGGAGCAAGCCCAGTGGCATGCAAATAAATGTACACCTCCTTTTCTCTACTCCACTCTGGGGAGACCCCACCTGGAGTGCTGTGTCCAGCTCTGGAGTCCTCAGCACAAGGACATGGACTGTTGGAGGGGCTCCAGAGGGGACCATGGAGATGCTTCAAGCCCCTCTGCGGTGAAGACAGGCTGAGAGAGTTGGGGGGGTTCAGCCTGGAGAAGAGAAGGCTCCAGGGAGACCTTGGAGCCCCTTCCAGTCCCTAAAGGGGGCTACAGGAGAGGTGGGGATGGACTTCTTACAAGAGCATGTAGTAAGAGGACAAGGGGTAATGGCTTCAAACTGGAAGAGGAGAGTTACATGAGATATCAGGAAAAAAGTCCTTGCTGTGAGGGTGGTGAGAGCCTGGCCCAGGTTGCCCAGAGAAGCTGTGGCTGCCCCATCTCTGGAGGGGTTCAAGGCCAGGTTGGAGGGGGCTTGGAGCAACCTGGTCTGGTGGGAGGTGTCCCTGCCCAGGGCAGAAGGAGTGGAACTGGATGGTCTTCAAGGTCCCTTCCAACCCAAACCATTCTATGATTTTTTTGCAGAGGTAGTGACTAACTACATCTCAACCAAGCTAGTCTACAGCTCCTTCATCAGAGGACCTTTCAGCAGAACTGCTGTCATGGGCAAAGCTGCCGGGAGTGTTCCGTTGCACCTATACATGCCGTTAATATGCATTGTGTTGGCCAGTAACCATTATAGTCCCTATCATTACACCCTTCCATAGACAATGAACGTCTGCCACCTCCTCCTCTGGGCCAGTGAGGAGAGACCGTGATAACATTACAGGAGGCAGAGAAAGCAAAAGCAACAGACTGACTCATGCAGCAGCAAGCCCTGGAAAAAGAAGTCATACGGCTGAAAACAGATGCCATCCCCAACTATTCCCCTTTACCTCTTACAGCTGGGCCACAGAGACCTACCAAATGCACACGCCATAAGGTCCTGGGCAGGACACCGTTCCCACATGGCATCCTCTGCGTGCTTTTACACTACAGAACACACACACAACAAAATAAAGACACAGACACTTCTATGCAGCTTGCATTACAGTAAAGGAGAATTGAGCCCAATAGAACAGCCACTCCTACATTACAGGTGTTTAAAAGCTTATTAAAAACCTGATATAATACTCTGCAAGACAGTACCATAATGCATAAAAAATACGATTATGAAGTAAGGACAAAGCAACTGCATTTTGAAGGACCCACTCTGACTTAGCCTACAATGTCATTACCAGTAGGAAAATAAACAAACCAAGGACACTTCATTTTATGCCATTAAGCATTTCAAAGTATCTGGGTGACACCACTCCACTAAGTAACGGGCTACTCACTTTCCTGTATAATTTGTTTAATAGGCAGCTGAAAACACTAGAAAGACAAAAGGGAGTTTTTACATTCTGATCATTTACATTTTATCTGTATTAACAATCAAAAGCATCATAAGCAGTCAAAGAACTGTTGTCAGATATCATTTTAATGACATGCATCCTTTTAAGTGTACCCAGTGTTCCTCATATCATTAGAAGCAGGGGAAAATTTAATAGAATACTAATGGCCAAGCAAACTCCAAGTAGAATAATTATTCCTTTTTTCCATTCTTGTTATCAGTCCATGTTCCAGCTCCATTTCTTCTTGAAGACCATCTGAAGACATAAAATAGAAATTTGGGTATATTGGCTGCCTACTTAATTTTCTCCCATGCTCCACCACACCGGAAGGGTTACCAGAAACATGGGCAAAGCTACTTCTTTTTGTTCCTTCAGGTTCCTCCTTCCCACCCTTTTTTTTTTTTTTCTGTGATGCTGAGACCACAGCTCTTCACACGTTCACCATCACACCCGTTTCTTTGTGTGCCCTTTTTGTCCATACTCAACCACTGTCACCTGTTTCACACTTGGATTGCAAGCCCCAGTGAGAAGAGGTCACTGAATTTATAGAGTTGAAGGGACCATAGAGATCATCTAGTCCAACTCCCCTGCTGAAGCAGGATTGCCTAGAGCATGTTAGAGCACCACTGCCCCTTACCAGGGCTGGGTGTGAACAGTTGTCTGTGCATCTATAGCCCGACATTGCCATTCAGGTGGGCAAGCTGCCCCTAATCCTCGATTTCAGCAAGAACCTACATCATCATTTCCTTATCCCTAAACCAAGGCTCCCCGACAATCTCTTTCTTTCAAAGGACAAAAAGAAAGCCAACACTGAAAAGGTCAGGAAGGATCAACAGGACAGCTCTTTGGCATTTTGCCTCCCCCTTGTACTTTTTACCAAACCGGATCTCCAAAAGCTCTGAAGAAGTGCACACATGCACAGAAACCAGCTGCTTTTCCCTCACCTGTAACTCAGTTTATCAGAGCAGGACACGCTTTGCTGTACCAGGGGTATCTGTGCATTGCAGAGGAACGGAGAATGCCACTGAAGAGCAGAGAAAGTCATAGTCCCTTAGCTGTAATTACAAGACAGACTAATTTATGAAGGAGATAAACTTCGGTGTATAAATTAGCTCTATACACTAAGTGGACAGAAGGTAATGCCCTCTGAAGAGTTTACATCGTTACCTGATAATCAACGCTTAATTAGATCTTTTTACCTTAATGTAGATTTTCTCTCTTTAATGTTACACCACTGTCCTTTCACCATCTCAGCCTTGCCCCGCATGTCTGTGGCTTTGTCTTCTGACAAAAGCCCACCGCAAAGGGGAAAGTGCCAACATAATTAATTTTTCAGTAAAAGCCAAGTTGTTGTTTTCTCTGAAACATTTTACACTTCAGAAAACGTCAGAAATGTCAGAGTACATAAGCAGAAACAAAATCAGAGATCTGCTTCCCTATTAATTCCCCATGACCTCCTCAACCATCTCACTCCGGGAGAGGGAAAGGGGGCATTCTACATGGTGCAGAGGAGCCAGCAACCACGGCCGAAGAAGGGAGCGGGGCCAGGGAGCTAAATGAAGCCCTAACCACTAGCATATTAAGAAAACAAATTTTAAATACGGGGAGCATGGAACCAAACATCTCTGCCTTGGGAGTGGGCTGAAGAGCTGGATGCTCTTTTAGAGAAGGTGCATGCAAAGCCTGAAGGAGAGCAGGTAAGGCAAGCCGTGATCCAGTCAGTCTTAGATTCCTTCTCCAACCCAAAATTATAGTCTATAGAGAGTTTGGAAGAAAAGTGCTACATTGACTCTGTTTGTCTCAGAGGGATCCCTTAAGTCTCCCTGCAGGGCATCACCCAAGACGAGACAAGGGGAATAGCCTTCAGAAGTAACACAAAGGGTCCTGGTTTCTGTCCCCTTTTACCCTTGAGCTTAAGCTGCTGCTGCTTTACTGCAACCTCAGCTCCAACACACACACAAACACTCCTCCTGGAGCCTTCAAGTATATCACAGTGAGTTATGGGCACATTCAGACCTCTACAAAAACACAAGAGCAGATATCTCTCTGCTTCCCAGGGAGAGTGTTGGCAGAAAGGCTGGGACACAACAGCCGCTGGCCACAGAAGACACCAACCCCACTTCCACAAGAGTTTTACAGCCCTAAAGATCTAAAGGTCCGGTGTCACCACTTGACTTCATCCTTAGGGGTAGCTAACCCACAGCTGGTTTTAGTACCAAAACCTGGTATTAGCAGGCCAGGTTAGCTCCAACCCAGAGTAACTCAAAAGTGTAATTTTGGTACAACTTAGAAATGAAGCCTTGCTCCAGCCTGCTGGTGATCTTTCCACTATTTTATTGCCTCTTGAACCATGATCAGCAATGACACTCGCAGGATTCACTAAATCCTTGAAAGGGTGACATCAGGCTTGACTTGGGCCATCGCAGCATCTTCTCTGCAGCTCCCACCACCTCAAACAGGCTCAGCTCCTGTTACAGAAAAAGCTGCATTATTTTTCTCCTCCTCTCCCTCTGAGGACATTAAGGAAATCTGACCATTTTCTGGCACATTCATAGCATTTAGAGTCAAGTCCTTGTACAGGTGATCATTTCTCAGCCCATAAACTAAATTCTGTAAGTGCTGGATTAGTCCCCAAGGACTTTAAAAAATGGTACTGAAATGCCTTCCATGCAAGAATATCCACACATACTTTAATTTGCTCACACCGACTTCTGCAGCATTGCAAACATGAATAAAAAAAGAAGGCAGGATCAGAAAAAAAAAATCTTCATTCTGAATACATTGGTGAACCAGTAATATCCTCAAACCTATGAAGGATTTGTTTATGAACAGGATTTTTTTAATGTTCATCTATTACAAAGAGTGATTACAAGAAGAGTAAAGCAGTGACACAGCCACTTGAGAAGGTTCTGCACAGCCCCAGCAGGGACTCCTTGTGCAGCTCCGGCCGTTGGGAGGTGACACGTTCCCAACATCACACATATAGAGGATAAAAAACCCTCTCTCACATCCTGCAAACTCACTTCAGCTACAGCTTTTGAGGCCCTTCCAGATCTCCCAATGAATGATCACACTTCAGAACGGCACAAAAGCTTTCTGCAGCCGACATTTAGATTAAATATTATAACGGATTATAGGCAGAGCTGGTAGCCCTACATACACTTCTGATCTTTAGACCCTATTCCTACTTACCTATAATTTTGCCAAGCTCTAACCACCTGGACTGCAACTTTGCATGCCTTTTGTCTGCCTCAGGCAAATTTTAATTTTGGCCAAAATAGTTTGACTGCTTATGGGAACAAGGCAGAGGAGAAAGATTTATCTTTCTTTTCGTTTTTATTTTTGTGCTTACAGTAAAAAAAAAAAATCCTGCTGACCTTTTCTTTAATTAACGGAAGCATTTCCCAGACTTTGAAACAGAACTCGACTTATGACAGGATTTTGTGAAAGTCTGTATAAACATGAACTTTCTTGCAACAGTTTGGGGGTACGGTTGAGTTTGGAGGTTTTTGCTCTATCTGAAAGAAGGTACCCAGCTCCAACTTTGAGGGGAGGGAAGAGAATAAGAGTTGACTTTTTTTGGTTTTCAACCTTAAAATCTTCTGCTTCTTAAAAGAGAGCCCAGGCTTTGGTGCATTATTGCTCCATTTTATTAACTTTAAGGCAAAATGGAAGTACTTGGGAGTCAGACGCTGCTCCTCCAGCTCCTTGCTTTGCCAGCTCCATGAGTGGAAAGGTGTGGAGCGTGGAAAGCCAGAGGTAACTAAAGAGGCTGTACCCAAACCCAAGACCTACATCTTGAATACTCATTGCTACAGTGCCATGAATGCAGCCAAAATAGGTCTGAATCAGGCTCCTTCTGATTTTCAGCTTTTCTATCCATAAACATGCTACTACTCAGTGTTGAACATCAAGAAACAGCATGAAAATAAAGTGTTCACATGCAAGTGAAAATTTTGAAGAACTCTATCCTTAAGCATCATTTGAAATTATTAAGAACTGGGCATCAAACAAGAAGGAGAAAGAAAATGGCTCATTATGGGATATTAATTTAGTGCCCTTACACAAGGGAAGAAGCTTGTGGAAAAATACACATGATGCTGTAATTAAAGGCTGTGTTCTAACGCACAGGACAAGAAACCGAACTGAGGTTGCAGGGACCACCTGGTCTGTTCCTAACCTTCATAAAATTTTCACCTTCGATAATGTTCCTCTGATGTAGTTTTCTGAACCCAATTTCACGATCTAGCTGTTGGTGAGAGACAAATCCAGGAGAATCAATGTGCATCTGAAGAGGCTACTTTCTCCCGGATCCGTATCTTCAAGACGCATTGCAGGATCAAATATTTACTTACCAGTGAGCCTAATTATTTTTCACGCTTATGTCACAGTGAAGCATCACAAGCCAGAGAAATAAATGGTTTTCAACCTCTCACCAGTTCAAAGACTGCCTTCGCATTTGATGTGAAGCATTTACTTTTATTTAATGCTAGTAATGCAGTGCACCTTACAGTGCAGCTTCAAGGTAAAAATCTAAGCAATCTAGTAAAAAAAAAAATAGCATTGCACTGTCCATTAGTTCAAGAAGTAGATTCTGAACCACATCCCTTAGAAAATGAACCATTTCTCCAAATGTCAAACGCACTGCTTATTCTTTGCTGGTAGCAAAATGTGACGTACAGGGTTACTAATATCATTTCCAGGCCGTTATCTAAACAAACAGCCTATGAACAAAGCAAGAGAGAGAGAAAAGCAGCTTATCACCTCCAGCTTTAAAGCTGCTGCAAATTCCAACACACAAGTGCCATCTCTCAGCAAACACAGATGAGAAGAGCTATTCTGTATGGAAACACACCTTTAATCTTTCTTCAGAAATCACAAAGCTCATTCCCAAGGACAGCGAAGGCGACAGCAGCATGAGTGCTCTTCAAGGCAGACCCTTCCCCCCCTTTCCAAGACGACCCATTTAAATGCAGGCACTCTCTTCATTTATTACAACTTGCCATAAGCCCGTGACACCCCCCACAGCCACTGCAACAGGCTCTTTCCCCTCCGTGCCAGCCCACCGACAAGGGGTGAAGCTCAGCCTCACCTTGTGTCCCACCTCCAGCGGGGAGCTGCCATAGCAGCAAACAGCAGCACAGCTGGGCAGATGTGACCCTACAGCAGACCAGGAGTGGTGCTGGGCTCTTCCTATATGCACTAAACACCTGCAAAGCCTCCCAGTGTTCAGCATATCCCAACGGCCAGTTGTCCCTCTAGTTTCTGCACAGGTCACCAAGCAGCCACACCACCCTCCTGCAGGACCACAGGCAAGAGCAACCATCCCTTCCCCTAATCTCCCCTAAAACCAGCTCTCTGCCTAATCCCAGGACAGTCGTGGGTCAGTCCCACACATATTGCTGCCGTGCACCCATGGCAGTGCTTTGGCAGAGCTGGCTGCAGTGCCCCACACACCAGGACCATGCTGCCCACAGCCTGGTGGTCAAACGATGGTCAGTCCTCCTCCAATCAGCACATACAGCTCCTCTGCTAAGAGAGAGAGGACCACCCTGCTCTACAACAGAGGCTGGTGGGTCTTGCCATTCCCTCAGCCAAAAAAAACCACAACACCACAACTCAAAAACATTAAAAAAAAAAAAAAAAAGTGTTTTCAACATTTCTTACTGATGCACTAACAGCAGGAGCCAACTCCTCCTTGCAGCAAACATTTCCATCATAAGAAATGCTGCGCAAGAGATTCAAAATTCCCCTGGTCATTTTTCTCTTTAGACAAGACTTTATATTTAATTATTTCTTTTTAATGTCTTTTCTACACAAGAGGAAGCTTCAGCTGCAGAACCGTTCACCAGCCGCGCATCCCCAGCCCTGCTTCCACCCAGCCAAGGGGGGCAATGCCTTACACCACGGGTGAAAATCCTCCCCAGGCCCTCTCGGAGCCCTCCATCCAGCTGTCAGTAGGCACATAATAATTCCCAAAGGTCCCATAAGAAGGTCGATCACAGCTGAGGAGCCGGACATCAGAGACCGAGCACTCCCCTGACAAACGACAGCATAAATAACAGATCTTAAAAGCCTCGTCCAGAGGGAAACCAAGCACCTAAATTATCCAGTGAAGATTTCTCTGGTACAAGTGGTAGTTCTCACTGATCTGGCATACCCAGCTGAAGGACCAAGGATATTGTTTTCATCCATTTCAAGAAGTATTTGGAATTTATGAGCCAGTATTTAAGAACAGTTGATAGCCCACTTATGTGGGCGACTCAAACAGATTGAAGTAATTTTGTAATTAAAAGGCAGCAAAAGCACACGTGTCACTTCAATATAATTCCTTGGAAATTCAGTAGCAATTTGATTTTATTTTTTTAACGAGATAGATTCAAGAGCATGCATTGATCTGATTAGCCTTCACATTCTTTCCCCCCCCTTTTGGTGTAAGTCAATCTCCTTACAGGGATTACCAAGCCTATTTAATTTCCTTTCCTGAAAAAGAAAAAAAAAGGACATCATTTTTCACTGCAATCATAATAGGAATTTGACCAATACAAATACACTGCATTACTGTGATCTGTTATTCACCAATTTCCTTCAAAGAGCGTGAATTCCAAAGCTATGAGCTGTAATCCTGGAGGCAGCCTTACTGTTCTCTACTGCTTTTAAAATTGCTTCTTTATGGCACTCAATCATAGATTTTCTGACTCGAAGATGACAAATTTGGGAAGAGCTAATCAGCCACAGAATTCGTTTACAATTGATCTACACTGCTGTTTGTTTTGCCTTGTCTCAGAGGGCTGTTTTTTTTAATCTTCCCTTTCTAACCAACAGGTTTATGTGATTATTTTTTTTCCCCCCACAAGCAAATATTCGGATGATTTTTTTTCCAATTAAGATTTTTTTTTTTTAAAGTATTAGCAAATTAAATATGCAGCGCTTGCTAGGTTTCATCTGGCATAGAAGATGCATTAATTCATAGATGCATTAGTCATGGAAATGCATTTACTTTCACCCAGGAGAGTTTTGACTTATCTCTTGTGCAGACCCACTTGTCCAACTCTGACCCACAGACACGGGACAGACAGGCCCCATCCAGCACCACCACCAAAGCCACACAAAGAAATCCAGCCCATACATATGCTGCAGCAGCTACAGATCCAGCATCAAAACTTATTTAGCTCATGGCAAAAATATGTACGGCAAAAAATACGCTTTGCTGTATTTTCCTGTGCCTTTGCAGTGGAAGATTCGAGGATACCAAGGTGTCACCACCCTGCCAACGTGAGAACTGTGCATTGTGAGAAGAAAAACCTGTGGTAAACATAGGCCTAACAAAGTCTGAAGAGTTTAGTCTTCTTATTGGCTTTAAAAATAAAAGCTCACCACAAAGAAGGCAACAGAACCAGACAGTAACTATTGCATTGCTATTTTCAGCTGGGGGCAGCACTGCCAGCCCTGGGCACCAGCGAGACAAATGCCAGCCCTTCCCAAACATTAATAAGAGTTGAGGCTCTTCCCAGTCTCCTGGTGGGATCCGTCTCCAAAATGCTCTTGGGTCACGTTCTTCTGCAGCCAACGTGCAAGAGCTTTAATTTCAAAAGCTAAGCTTCTCATTCACTCACATGGATTAGCCTGGAGAAAAGGAGGCTGAGGGGAGACGTTCTCGCTCTCTCCAACTCCCTGAAAGGAGGGTGTAGCCAGGGGGGGTCGGGCTCTTCTCCCAAGGAACAGGCCATGGGACAAGAGGAAATGGCCTCAAGTTGTGCCAGGGGAGGTTCAGATTGGAGATTAGGAACAATTTTTCCGTGGAAAGGGTTCACAAGGCTGGGAATGTGCTGACCAGCGAAGTGGTGAAGTCACCATCCCCGGAGATATTTAAAAGACATATGGTGCTGAGGGACATAGTTTAGCAGTGGACTTGGCAGTGTTAGGTTAACAGTTGGACTTGATGATCTTAGAGGTCTCTTCCTTCCAAGCTAGACAATTCTATGGTTTTATGACTGCCATACTCAGGGCCTTGCAGCCCATACTGATGTTTCATCCCAAAAAATGCCCCGGTTGGAAATATCATGGAGGAACAGCTGGAGGCTACAGCCAGGGTGTCTCATTATTTTAGCCAAGCCTTCCATATACTGAATCCTAGCTTTTAAACTGCACATAGCCCAACCCATATGCTGTCTCCCAGCTATACTCAAGGGAGACAGCAGAGACTCTCCTATCACTTTGGCTCTGTTGCAAGACCTTAACAACCAGCCAGGTTCAACATGCCCCAGCTGCTGGTCACCAGCCTGTTGTTCATGTCACCATGCAATGCCATGCTCTTCCCTTCACTTTGCTGTGGGACCCAACCCTGCTGGTGGGGACTGCGGGAACAGGGAGGTGTAAGGGTGTCCTGGAAGCCACAGCAAGAGCTTTGGTCAATCTTTGGGAAGCATCAGACCACCTGGAGACTGCAGCAGAGCCACCACAAACTCAGCCATGCCAAAACCTCCTGAGTTCCCAGCAGCTTGTGTAATCGAGTTTACAGAAAGAGGACCTGCAACGAGCCTTTAAGAACCTCAAAATGAGGCATTTCTTCTCCATTAGGCAAGTCCGCCCCTACATGAACATGCCCTCAGGGCTTTCTCCCTTTTCCAGCACTGCTGATGTCAGGTAAGTTACCCACCAACGCAAGGAGGCTTCCTTCACCCCTCAGGTCACAGCTGACTTGGGTGGAAAAACTGCATCATGGGCCCATCAAGCTACATGGTGAAAAGAGAGCCTTCCAGCAACTCCAGAACTCAGCACATTGTAGAGGGAGACAGGATACAAGCTCTCTCCTGCTGTGCTGAAAAATGTCCACCATGCCCCAACCATCTCTCAACACCCACAGAGCTTCTGAATATGAGATTTAATTTTAAGAGGAAGATGAAATGTTTTAAACACAGTTCAGTTCCCTACATTTGTGAAGAAACACTATGTGAGTGCTCATCCTTGCTGTCTGAACCTATGAAGCTACCAAGACCCTTCAAAGATGAGCAGACCTCTTGGCACACTCTGCTTGGTAGAGCACAGAAAGGACCACCACAGGGATACCACCACTCTGAGGTGCGCCAAGTATCCACCAACAACCCATAAAGCCACAGAACATCCGAGAAGCTGCCAAAACAAAACCTACCTCACAGAAACAACATCTACCCAGCGTGCAATGAGGTCACCCAGCACAACATCCTCCTGCGATTTCAGAACATTTTAAGGATAAAGCCCAAAGCTCAAGAACTGGATTGTTGGTGCCTCCAGCCTGTCCTGAAGTTGCACAGGCTTCTACTACATGCCAGATAATCCAAGGGGCACTGCCAGCTGTACACACTCATGTAGAAAGATCTCATCTGCCCTCACCATTTGAGTGGTGTTTTTCACAGATTAATATACTTTCACAGTAAAATGAAAGATTATAAATTGCTAAAATTGATTTCACATCAAGTGGTGAAGTCAGAGTGAGTAACACACCTGAGGTGACCCAGTCTGCTCAAGGGAAAGTGAAACCACAGCATATTGACAGTTTAATTGGCTCAGCAGGAGTTCATTTCCCTCAGATGAAATGCGCCATTGGCCATTTTATCGCCATATCTTATTGCCGCTTTAAAAGTAAAGTAGAGGACAATCGAGCGAAATGTTTGCTTTACAGAGACAGTCCCTGCCTTTATTGCTGAGTGCTGGCTTCTCCCCCCGTCCTCCCCAGCAAACGCCAACCAGCTCTGGTTTACATTTTAAGCACTTCGTGCAATGAGAATGCCCCTATTTACCCTTTCAGGCCAAGAGATGGAAGATGCCGCTGTGCCCATTTCTGTACTGGAATTACAAAGAAAGAAAAAAACAAAAAAATAGCACAATGGCACCAAGCAGTTCTATAAACACCACATTCAAGCATAACATGACATTTATATCATCCTACTGCAAGCTAGGAAAGACGTAGTTTGACTGCTTTATAGCATTAGGAGGCGTTTTAAGAATGTTAGTACTTGAACTATCAAAAGATGATAACTTGCAGCTCAAAAGGTAATTACAGAAAACAGCCCACTTGTAGAAGCAGAAGACTCGAAGGAGCACAGGAGCCCTGGCTCCCTGGTTATCTCACAGTTCAGAGTCTGATGATGAAGGCAGGCAGAGGATCGTGTGTTGCCAGCAGGAGTTGAGAGCAGAGGAGATGGAGTGAGCACCACCACACTGTACAACGCGGGCACATAGATGTGGAGGAGCTACAGGAGACCCCACGGGCATCTCAGCCACCATACTCTTCCAGACATCCAGCCCAGACACCTCCCCAGCCAGAAGGTCCACGTCTGCTACAGAGGCAGAGCACCACGGACACCAGAGGTGCAGCATCTGCCAGAGCCCTGCCCAGGCAGCAGCTCCTGGTGCCCACAGGCAATGCCTCCCTACACCCCTTGGAAGCAGGGGAGCACCATCCCCTTTCACAGCAGAAAAGCAGCTGTCAGGGGACAGTATCCCAGCAGCTGAAGAAAGGTCCTCGGGTACCCAGGAGTTCCTCCACGCTCTCCAAATTAGGGACCATTAAGCCCAGACACCAAGCACAGTGTTTAAAACCTGCTGAAGCAGCATGTAGGCAGTTCAAAAAGCCCCTTATTAACCTCCAAGCTTCATTTCACTGATGAGGGGAAGGGCGTCAGCAGTATTTAATTGCAGGGGAAAAAAAGAGAGGCAGGACAGAGGAAAGGGATCTCAACCACACAAAATTCCCTATGGCTGCACCATTCAACCCCCAAAGACCCCAAAAGCAGGGGCTGGGGACATCTCCCACCGCACACACTTCAATCCTCCACAGATGCGCCAGGGAGTCACTGCTGGGCACGATGGAGCCAGTCTATGGATACTCAACTCCGGGACCACATGGAAACAAGGGTGGGAGCATGAGGGGCTGTCCATGTAGGGGCATATTGCAGAGCTCAAAATGGGCATGCAGAGGAACAGCAGCAAAAGCCAGTGAGCGAGCTCCTGCAAGGAGGCACTCAAGGTGGCACGTCAAGCTCTGCATCAGCTGGGAGCGAGGGCTGTGCAAAGCTGTCTGAGATGTGCCAGGACTTTGGAAGATCAGGGCAAAGGCAACTACTCTGATATAGACTGAAGCAGGGGAATCACAGAATGGCAGGTGCTGGAAGGGACCTCTGGAGATCCTCTAGTCCAACCCCATCCCAGAGCAGGCTGGACAGAAACACATCCAGGTAGGGTTTGAATGTCCCCAGAGAAGAAGACTCCACACCCTCTCTGGGCAGCCTGTTCCAGGGCTCTGCCACCCTCAAAGGAAAGCAGTTTTTCCTCATGTTCAGATGGAATTTCCCATGTTCCAGTTTGTGCCCATTACCTCTTGTCCTGTCACCAGGTGCCCCTAAGAAGAGCCTGACCCCATCCTCTTGCCCCCCACCCTTTAGCTATTGCTCAGCATCAATGAGGTCCCCTCTCAGTCTGCTCTTCTCCAGCTGAACAGCCCCAGGTCTCTCAGCCTTTCCTCATAAGGGAGAGGGAGCAGAACATGGAAAGGCTCCCCCGGGGAGGAGCCCCCAGCCAGTATGCCCAGAGCCTGGCCAGCCACATGCCAGCGCCGTGCTGGGATTGAAAGTCAGGCAGTGAGAGGAAGGAACAAAAGCAAACCCAAGAATCTTTCAAAGTCTCCCTTCCCGGTAGCGTGCGCTGTCGTGCAATGCTTCCAAACCCGTGGTTTATGCGGCTCAGGAGGGCAGTTTCATGCCCTAACTCCTGCATGATGGATTTTACAATTTGTTAAAGAAACTCATCAATCCTCAGCAGTCATTTTTAATGCCCAGAGCTTCCACAAACTCCTGCATTTTGCTGATCCCCCAATTTCAAATCATTTGAAACTGCTGCTACTATTGCAGCTCTGCTCCTAAAGCTAAGCGTTATGGCACACTCCAGACTTCCAGCCTCGTATGCCAGTGTAATAAACAGATTAACTGTGATTTATGAACAATAAGTTCTGGTTATTTGAAAGGAAACATTACCTCTGTAGACCAATTCTGACAACCTAAGATCCCTCATTATGCAGACAGCTCTTCCCACCTACCTGTAATCATCGGATTAGAACATCAACCTGGGAAACACATCGCCGTAGCCTTTCACTACAAACTTTGTGCACCCAAAGCATCTGGCAGGAACTGCTGCCAAAGGCAGAAAGCTGGACTGAATTGACCCAGTGGGACAATTCCTATTTTAAATATACATTAATAAAAAAAAATTTAAAACAACAAGAAAACAAGAAGCTTTCAAGAGCGGAGAACTGCCGCTGCGGAGATAGGTGCCTCAGAGAGGGATGCAGCGAGGCTTTAGTTAGCAGAGGAATAATTAAGGAACAGGAATAATAAGGTGATACAGAGATTTATTTGTGGTGCTTATTTCCTTGTAAAGTCTAATTAGAGTTTTAATACTCTCTTCCAAAACCTAATTCATTCTTTGAGTCCACTCTAAAATGTCAGCTTAATATTTTACAGGCCCACAAGCAAGAGTTCACATTTTCACAACTCACCTGCGGCTGTGAAGCTGACCACCCCACTTGTGTCACATTTGACTACTGGTAAGAATCTTTCATTTAGAATCACAGAATTATTTGGGTTGGAAAGGACCTTAAAGACCATCCAGTGCCAACCCCCTGCCCTGGGCAGGGACACCTCCCACCACACCAGGTTGCTCCAAGCCCCCTCCAACCTGCCCTTGAACCCCTCCAGGGATGGGGCAGCCACAGCTTCTCTGGGCAACCTGGGCCAGGCTTTCACCACCCTCACAGCAAGAAATTTCTTCCCCAGATCTCATCTCAATCTCCCCTCTTTCAGTTTAAAACCCTTCCCCCTCATCCTATGGCTCCCATAGCTTTCCTGGAGCCCCTTTAGGGACTGGAAGGGGCTCTAAGGTCTCCCCAGAGCCTTCTCTTCTCCAGGCTGAACCCCCCAACTCTCTCAGCCTGTCCTCACAGCAGAGAGGCTCCAGCCCTCCCAGCATCTCCTCTGCTGGCCCCGCTCCAACAGGTCCATGTCCTTCTTGTGCTGAGAACTCCAGAGCTGGACACAGCACTCCAGGTGGGGTCTCCCCAGAGCAGAGGGGCAGAATCCCCCCCCCTCACCCTGCTGGCCACACTTCTTTGGATGCAGCCCAAGATGGCGTTGGCTTTCTGGGCTGCCAGCTCATGTTGAGCCAACTCCTTCTCAGGGCTGCTCTCCAGCCATTCTCCGCCCAACCTGTATTTGTGCCTGAGATTGCTCCGCCCCAGGTGCAGGACCTTGCACTTGGCCTGGTTGAACTTCATGAGGTTCACACAGGACCACCTCTCAAGCCTGTCCAGGCTTTACGCTTATTTATACTTATTCAGTTAATGATAATCACTTTTCTCCTGCATAGAAAAGCTATGTGGAAGAAGCCTGGCAGATAGTCTGAGCCTGCTCACTGGTGAGACATCCCAAGCCACCACCAGTGTGTCCTGCTGGTCCCCAGGGCACCTCCACTGTGCAGGGCTGGGTCAGCTCCAAGACTCTCAGCACCTCTCACCTCCACTGCTTTACACATTCAGAAATAATTATTAAACTTTTCAAGCTAGTGATGTCTCCTCGCTTGCTCCGAACAGCTTCCTCCTTCCCTGTAAGCAACCACAGTCTGCAGCACAGCCAAAGCTGGAGTGTCCCTCAGAAAGCACAGTGCTAAACCCTTCCGACTGCCAACACCTGAAACACCCTCCTGCATTATCAGACTTAATTGGTTTAAAGACACTGGAGCATTAAGCTACTCCAAATTGTAAGACACAAACTGTGCTGGTATCAGTGGACCCTTCTTGGCAATTAACATGCAACAGCTCCTACCACACAGCCCATCTCTTCTCACCTAATTGAAGCATCTTGGATTTACCCATGCAAGGCATAATTAGTAAAGATAAAAGTTTTGTGGGTTTTTTTTTTTTATACATTTAAACCTCTTTAATAGAATAAAAGAAACCTCAGCTCCCTCACCTTGACTCTAAAGTAGTAACAGCAGCTCGTGAAAAATGAAAAGCCTTGAAGGATTTGGAATAAGAAACTTGGAGAGACAATCACTGATCTTTTATCTTCCAGACTTCAAGCAGAATCAAGTTCTTCAAAGAAAACCCAATAAAGCCCAGACATTTTCATCATAACAAAATAAATAATTCAGTCATACTTTAGAGGACTCCGACATTAGGATCGGCTATTTGATATATTTGTGGCTTAGGTGCCTCTAAACTGATTAAAGATAACCTGATAGAAGCTTGCAATGTCAAAACCGCCTTCATTCCTGACAGGTATGAATGGATAGCGTAAATAACTATAAATAACCAAAATGGCTGCATTTATGCCTAATGGAGGATTTACAGCTTTCAGAGCTGCCTGGTAGGACTGAAAGTTACAGCTCTGCCTCCACCCTACCGCAGCATGCGAGGGGAGATGCATCAGTGTTCCCCTCACACCACCCGCTCCATCAGAACCACTGGGGGCTTGGCTCCAGAGGGGGAGAGAAACACAAATCTCCCACAAATAAGAGAATATTATACACGTACAGGCAGGTTTATCTGCAGCAACTTATCACGGTCTTCCTAGAAGCTACTCTGAAGCACACATCCCAGAAGTCCCTCAGACCTCCACAGCCCCTGCAAGCTCCCCAGAGTGCTCATGTCTCCCAGCCGCCATTTGCAGAGGGTTACACCCCGCTGCCTTCGAGAGGCAACAGATCAGGTCTTCAGTCAAGCCTACAGGCTTCCACCAAGGGGGATGCGGCTGCAGCATCCCAGTCAATTCCCCGTTCCAGGTAGCGCGTCCCCCATATTTCCAGCCAAGTCCCAGAAGCTCTGCAGCCCCACGGGAGCTATTTGGGAAGCGGGTGGAAGCCAGCCCTGGGCACAGGCAGCTCGATTCAGGGTCAGAGAGAGGCATATGGTGCGTCTCCAGATTTACACCACCACTACCCTGCTGGCTCCAGCAGCCTCACCATCACCACCAGAAGACCACAGAGAGGCCGCCAACATGCTCCATGGCCACACTGTGCAAAGAGCCACCCTGGGATTTGACTAACATCAACAGCAGAGGCTGCAGAAGGGCAACACCAGATCCTGCTGAGAGCTTATATGAGCAATCACTTAAATTAATGAATGCAACTTTCTCCGGGAGCACACTGCGTCACTGCTGCAGAAGCAGACCCTCAGAGTCAGCTCTCCCATTCCTGTGCTTCATGATGCTGAGCAGGGGGGACAGATTATGGAATCACAGAATTCTCAGAGTTGGAAGGGACCTTCTAGAGACCATCCAGGCCAACTCCCCGGCCAAAGCAGGGCTGCCCAGAGCACATCACTCAGGAGCATCCAGGCAGAGCTTGAAGATCTCCAGAGAAGGGGACTCCACACCCTCCCTGGGCAGCCTCTGCCAGGGCTCTGCCACCCTCACCCCAAACAAGTTCTTCCTCACATCCCAGTGGAACTTCCCATGGTCCAGCTTGTGCCCGTTGCCCCTCGTCCTGTCACTGGGAACCACTGACAAGAGTCCAGCTCCATCCTCCTCCAACCCACCCTTTAGACACTTGTCAGCATTAATAAGGTCTCCCCTCAGCCTTCTCTTCTCCAGGCTCAAGAGCCCCAGCTCTCTCAGCCTTCCCTCATCAGGGAGATGCTCCAAGCCCTCCATCATCTCTGTTGCCCTACGCTGGACTCTCTCCAGCAGTTCCCTGTCTCTCTTGAACTGGGGAGCCCAGAACTGGACACAGGATTCCAGTTGTGGCCTCCCCAGTGCAGAGCAGAGGGGGAGAATGACCTCCCTCCACCTCCTGGCCACACTCTTCCCTCCACAGCCCAGGATCCCATTGGCCTCTTGACCACAAGGGCCCATGGCTGGTTCATGGATAGTTTACTGTCCACCAGGACCGCCAGATCCTTCTCCTCAGAAGTGCTTTCCAGCAGGTCCACCCCCAACCTGTACTGGTGCCTGGGGTTCTTCCTCCCCAGGTGCAGCACCTACACTTGCCCTTGTTGAACCTCATGAGGTTCTTCTCTGCCCAGCTCTCCAGCAAGTCCTATACAAAGCAAAGGGTGTGGATGCTCCTCTTTGCTTAGAGGGTCCTTCTCTGCTTAATTGTGTTGCAACCTTTCCACCTCTTAAGCGGTACTTTTTCCCTTGGTCAAAGAACCAGGCATGTACCATGAAAACTTTATCAGAACAACTGCTAAAGCTGTAATTTTCTGTTATCCTCAGTGTAACATGGCCAATACGCGGGACAAGAAATAAAGTGATCACTCAGAAGCTAATTCCCAAACTTCAGAAGCAGGAGGCATCAAGCTGATGAACATACACACAACCGAACTGTGAGGAACAGAGCTCTTCAGTGGAGGGAAGGATCAAAAAAAAAAAAAACAAAACCACAACCACATAACCAAGACAACCCTGGTATTTTCCTGTTCAAGTTTACCTTTCACAAAGCTGAGAGATTCAGATGTAATATTTAGGAAATCGGTAGGGTTTGTTGAGGGCTTTTTCCAGTGTTTTAATAGATGGCAGCAGGGCCAGAAACCCCCCACCAAAAAAACAAGGTCTAAGATCAGGAGAAAGAGAGGGGAGAAAGCAAACTGTAGGCAGGGCTCTCGCTGTCTGCCCCAGCAGGTTAGTGGCCCTAACTCACCAGTTATCTTGGTGACAACCCCAGAGCAATACTCAATATTACTTGCAGAGAGACCTATCAGCAAGTTTTGAAGCCACATGGTTGAGCTTCGGTTGAGCCACGGAGCTGCCACGGGCCGAGAACCTGACCCAGGAGGGGGTGCACACACAGGCAGACACCAGCACGGATACACCACAGGAAAGCAAAAAAACCTGCGCCCAGAGAAATTCTAGAGCAAGATTTAACTGCAGTCAAGGCAGATACAATCCATTTTAACACTATCAAACACAGCAAGTTTCCAAAGGATTAAATCACTACTTAAATCATCCCCATAATTTTAAAAAATGCCTGTGAGATAAGACCAGGAGCTAATTGTACCATTTAAATTTAGTGAAGAGAGCATTTTTTTTTTTAGTTGGGATTTTTCCTTCTTAACTGCAATAAAGAAAAAGCCCAAGGGTCTAAAACTAATAATCTAATAAACTTTGCTAAGTGAACATTGTAACAGATAGGCCTGGATGAGATTTTCTGTAAATGCCAGACAATTTCCCTTGATCTTTATCAGTAGAGATGCTGCTCTAGCTTCAGCAGGAAGAAATTAAATTTGGTGCAAAATAATAACATCTGGGCGAGATTTTGTTTGTCAGGCTAGCAGTCCCTTTAGATGCCAGGCTAAAAATATTAAAATCAACTCTGAGGGATTTCACATTTGGGGTTATAATATGAGTGGTTCAAATATGTTTCCATACCAACACATCACCCTGCTCCAGAGAGCACTGCAGTTCCCCATCCTGTGCGCAGGATGCCCGGCAGACGCTGGGGTCCCACCCAAGGCAGGACACCTACGGAGACCCTTCTCCCCTGCCAGAGCACGCCTGGCGCTGCTTTCATCCATCCCACTCCTACAGCCCCAATTCCTGAAGCTTCCTCTGTCCCCAGCTTTGCCTGGAGCCACCACACAGGAGCAGGACCTGCAGGAGATGCTCGGGGACCACAAGGGCTCCGATGGCTGTCTGTGACCGCTCCGGCATCCCCAGGAGCACCCCTGCGATGGGCACCCTGCACTCCCCGGCTGTGCCAGGGCTGCAGCAACCTTTCTGCAACCAGCTGCTCCAGCACAACATCATCCCGGAGGGGTCTGATTTGAGACCCTACCCCCCAGCACCAGCTCCCTTCATGATGTCCTGGCAGAGAAACCTTTCCCCAGCATGAGCAGTGCAAGAAAGAAGAAATCAGAGTGCTGTATGTTGGGTTCAAGCACAATTTCTATAGCTGGAACAGCCCCTGGTACTGCAGCCATCAAAACAGTCTTAAACCAGCAGCAATCAGAAGATCTGCCTATAAAAAAAACAAGTGTTCTTCCACAGACTTTGAGACTATATTTAAAGACAACAAAACTACACAATTTTCAAAGTCAAATGAATTGGCCTTCCAAGTGTGAAATGCTTTATATGAAGTAATTAAACTGAGCTTCCCAATGGTTCCAGCTAGGAATTCCTCTTCTAAACTGGGATTGCAAAAGACCTGTAAAATTAGTTATGTTTGAGTTTTGTTTTTTTTTTATAAGCAGAGGTGGTCAGGGATTATTCAATATAAAAGCTTTTCTTCCCCACCACCAAGAAGAATGGCAATTCAGCATACCAAAGCTCTTCAGAACAACATCAGCTCCAAAAGCCCTGCACACGGAAGAGGCTCTCATGGCCAGGATAGAAATCATGGTCAAAAAAAGAAAAGAAACTAAAAAAAAAAAAAAAAAAATCAGAGTGCTAGTCCTACAATAAAACCCTGGTGTTACAACGTTTTTGTCAAATGGTAGGGGAGGAGGTAGACACTTTGTATTCCAGCCAGGTTATTCACCGTTTCTGAAGCTAGACCACATATCCAATGCCTAGGAAACCAATCTCTCATTAGTTTCACTCCATTCTTTTTAATGGTCACTGCATTAAATAGTACTGGGAAAAAAATAAATAAATATGCTGTTACCTCCTCAGCAATTTATTTGATCTTACATTGAGAAAAACAACCCATTAAACTTCATCAGTCAGTTGTGGAACAGAGCTTTGCCATGATCTCACAGGCTTCAGCAGGCTTTGGGTCTTGCTGTGAGGCATGAAAAAAAATAAATCAATTATTCTGCAAAAATATCAGCATCAAGGAAAAAAACCCACTTGATTGCTCATGCTTTCTTTTTTTAAATATAGGCAAAAATGCCATTAATACAGAATGATAGAGCCTTAATATGAGAGCACTCAACAAACAAGCAAACATTTCACCACACATTAACCATGGATGGAATAAGTTTTGCTTGTGCGAAGACCCTAAAAAACCAAATGACTGCAGATTTAAGTGACACAAACTGGTGCGTATCCACAGAGAAAATATATTTGTGAAAGGCCAGTTTTGCTAAAAAGACAATACATGACATTACCATTAGAATGAGAGCTGCCACCAAGCACACAAACACCCCGTGGTGAGCAGAAAGGGAATGAGGCAGCCTTACCCCACCTTCACATGGAACTACCAATTTTGTTTTGTGGTAACAATAATCAACACAGGGGTGTTCCTCAGATGCTTACCAAGCCGTACAGTAGGTTTGCAGACAGATGGCATTGCTGCAACCATGGGGCTTGAGTCTGTCAGAACCACACAAGATGGTATTGCACAGATATTTTAATTCTTGGAGAAGTGGGATTTTCATTAATTTTTAAATTCGCACTCGAAGAGAGTCTTTAAATTTACATTTGCTGTTTCAGCTAAAGGAATATTTAGGGCAAGCCCTGCAGAGCAGCCATATACCAAACCAGGTGTATTATTTATCATAAATAAGCATGTATAAGGTATACAAACATATGGGGGGGGGGGGAAAGGGGAACCGGAAAGTTT
>NW_015094505.1:1557275-1568335 GCF_001431845.1 Calidris pugnax
TTCAAAAAGAAGGATAAAGGAACATTGTTCCAATAAAGAGGGTGATAAGGGGGGGAGGAAAGGGTAAACTGAAAGCTTCCAGCCACCTGCACTTCTGATTGCTCAGGAAGAGGAACAGAAGCAACTTCTCCTGCTGCGTGCCTGGACCACCCCAGCACCCACCTTGGAAGACAGCGGCGTTCTGGATGACAAGGAACTTCAGCTCCATGCTGGCAGACTGCAGGACCTGCTCCATGTTCAGGCGAGCTGTTGCCTGGTACTTCTCCTCCATCTTCCTGGAGCAGCACGTGGAGCCCTTCGGGATACATACCTGCAGATCCGACCCTGGAGGGAGACAGAAGGAGGGCAGAAAATTTGCATCAGGAGGTAGAATTGCCAGGAGCAGAGAGGAAACCAACTCCCTACATTGCTGTGGCTGCGATTCCTGTTTGGGTACATTGATGACATCTCTGGGATTTGCCTTGAGCAAGGCTCAGCTGAAGGAGAAGACCGATAAGGCAGAGCCAGGATTGCAGAGCAACGGCCCCCCCAGGGATGGGTATGCAACGCCTGCCGGCATGCTGCCCACTTCAGCTCCCACACCCTCCATCCGTGGAGGGGCTGGCATTGAGCAGAGAGATGGAGTACATCACCCTGCCGTCTCCTGAGGGCCCAGCAGCACATCGGGAAGGAGCTGCAGGCACCCAGAGGAGATGGGGAAAAGAGCCAGGATTTGGAGCTGTGGATTTACAATGAACAGAGCAACGCACATAGTTCAGCATGCAGGATATGCTTGTAATTTGCATAAAGACTTAAGTTATTGCCCACGATCTCCATCCTTTTGCATCCACAGCAATAACAGTAACAACAGGAGGGCACAACAATAATGACTTTTGTTTTTCTTTAGTGCAGACTTCTGAATTGTATGCATCTCCTGAGTCCTCCCACCAATTTCACCATCCCATCTTTCTTCCATCGCAACAGGCAAAGCCCGAGGTCCATCGCCCCACTTGTGTGAGTCCCACTGCAGAGGGACAGGTCCCGAGCATTGCCAAAGGCCTTTTCAGCAGCAGCTGGGCCACCACACGGACAGCACCTCCATCTGCTCACCAGCCTGGTCCGACAGGCAGGGGACAGAGGTGAGAGGAGCATCACTTCCTCTGGCATCTCAAGCTGCAGCTCAAGGCGCTGGTCAGTGATGGTTTTTGGGTTTTTGATGTTCCCACAGCGTTCCCAAAGCTCTTACCCCCAGAGGTAGCAGACAATTTTAACAAAAGTGTTGTCAGCTGAAAAGTGGTAAATAAAACCTAAGAAAAAATTAATAATATTCATCTTTTGGGTTCAGACAACAGGAAAAGACAGAACAGAAGAGCTGGAAGTGGCAGCAACAAAAAAGTCAAATCACAGAATCCCACAGAATGCTATGGGGTTGGAAGGGACCTCTGGAAATCATCCAGTCCAACCCCCTGCCACAGGAGGGTCAACCAGAGCAGGTTGCAGATAAATGTGGGTTTTAGCACTGGAAATGCCACTTTGGGGGTGGGTAAATGCGGTATTTGGCCCGGGAAATGCCATTTTGGGGCGGGTAAATGCGGGTTTTGGCCTGGGGTGACTGGTCTGCGATGGTTGCCCGCAGAGCTGTGCTTGTTGCCACTGGCCATGGGCCTGTGCCAGGCCTCAGTGCTGTGTTGGTGGCTCAACTTTCCTCAGCAAACTGTGGCCCCGCAAACACAAGCAGAGCAACAAGCCCCTGTCAAAGCAAATAGCCCTCATCATGCAAAACACATCTCCTCTGCTGCTGGTAGAAACTCAGTGAGCAACAACTCCACTAAAAACAGCCATCTAGAGCCAGACAGCAGCAAGAACCTTCAATTTCAGTGTCTGCCACCCAAAATGCAGCGTGCCCAAGTGGGAGTGGATCCCCGTTAGCCCCAGCGCTGCTAGAACCAGGGGGAGGGAGCAGTCCCCAAGCCAGCGACCCACAGCCCAGAATGGCCTGAAGACCCCACGCCTCCTCCAGCCCTTCCTCTGCTTTCCCACTTCTCCCCCACCTCAATTAAAGCAAGTTTGGTAATGTAGATCTTTGCTCTGGAAGGATTACACACCCTTCCCGGTTCCCCTTCTCCTCTCCTTAAGAGTCTTTTACCCACATCCACTCTCTCACTAATTACTAGAAAAGCATCAAAAGTCACTTTTGTGAGCATCCACCAGCAGAACAGGATTAATATTAATGTCAGTTCAATCATGTACCTCCTGAGGAAGGGTCATGCACACTGCCGAGGGAAAACCAGCTGTCAGGGCTGGGGAAACCCTCCTCCCCCAGCCCCATCCCTTCTCCTGGCACAGCCTGAAATAAACCACATGAAATTCTTCCTCTGCAGCCTGCCTTTCACCTGCCAAAAGGAGCTTTGAATGACACAAGTCCTGCCATCGCTGCGAAACAACGCACAGCAAGGGGGGAGAAGGTGGCACAGCCCCAGGACACTGTCCCAGCTCCATCCCTACCTGCTGCCTCAGTTTCTGCTGCTACAGAACAGGGCAGCAGTGTAAATGCCTTCATAGAATTATACAATTGTCTGGGTTGGAAGGGACCTGGCAAGATCATCCAGTCCAACCATCAACCTAACTCTGATTAAAAAAAAAGTATCACTAACCCATGTCTCTAAGCACTATGTCAATGCAGCTGTTAAATCCCTCCAGGGATGGTGCCTCAACCACCTCCCTGGGCAGCCCATTCCAAGGCTTCATAACCCTTTCAGTGTCAAAATTGTTCCCAATATCCAATCTGAACCTCCCCTGGGGCAACCTGAGGCCATTTCCTCTTGTCCCATGGCCTGTTCCTTGGGAGCAGAGACCGACCCCCCCTGGCTACACCCTTCTTTCAGGGAGTTGGAGAGAGTGAGAAGGTCTCCCCTCAGCCTCCTTTTCTCCAGGCTGAACACCCCCAGCTCCCTCAGCCTCTCCTCACAAGACTTGTGCTCCAGACCCCTCACCAGCTCCATTGCCCTTCTCTGGACCCACTCCAACCCCTCAGTGTCGTTTTTGTGGTTGAGGGGCCCAAAACTGGACACAGCCCACGAGGTGGGGCGTCACTAGTGCCCAGTCCAAGGGGACCATCACCTCCCGAGTCCTACTCCCCACGCTGTTCCTGACACAGGCCAGGATGCTGGGGTTCTTCTTGGCCACCTGGGCACACTGCTGGCTCATGTTCAGCCAACAGTCCACCAACACCCCCAGGTCCTTTTCTGCCAGGCAGCTCCAGCCACTCTGCCCCCAGCCTGGAGCGCTGCAGGGGCTTGGTGGGACCCAAGGGCAGGACCCGGCACTTGGCCTTGTAGAACCTCACACCACTGGCCTCAGCGCATCGATCCAGCCTGTCCAGATCCCCCGGCAAAGCCCTTCTGCCCTCCAGCAGGTCAACACTGCCACCCAGCTTGGTGTCGTCTGCGAAGTGACTGAGGGTGCACTCGATCCCCTTGTCCAGATCATTGATGAAGATGTTAAAGAGACCCAGCCCAATACCAAGCCCTGGGGGACACCATTCATCACTGGCCACCAACTGGATTTGACTCCATTCACCACCACTCTCTGGTCCCGGCCTCCAGCCAGTTTTTAACCCAGCGGGGAGTCCTCCCATCAAAGCCATGGGCAGCCGGTTTCTCCAGGAGGAGAAACTGGCAGATGGGAGTCAGGCCCCAGGGCTTCATCAAGCCCTCCAAGGAAGAGCCAGCACCACTGGCACCTAAGAATCGAGTCCCCCACTCTGTGAGCTGACCCGCTCCAGAGCAGCACAGCAATAGGCATTTCATGCGTTGAAAAAAAAATACAACAGGGATCATAAAGACACGTAACAGCAAGACACTGCCCTAACGAGAGAAGAGGTTATGGAACAGCAAGTTAAAGAGGTTGTTTTTTCTTAAAAGTCAAATTCAAGTCAATTTACACCACAGAAAGGCTTACTATGGTCCCTGTAACACTACAGAAACAGCCATAAATTTCTCGTAAATACAGAGCTTATTTCCTCCTACATTTATTATATTAGGACACTTTTCAAATTAAAAAAAAAAAAACCAACGAAAAGCCTTCCATGATTAATGGAAACACCAATATAGAAAATCTGAGAGTTGGCAATTAAGAGATCTGTGCAAGCTAAAGCCAGGGATAGAAAGCAGCAAGGTCATCTATTCACCTCCCATCCTTCTCTCTAGCAATTAAGCCAATTTCTCCCCTTAAAAGGATTTTTATTTTTGTGGAGCAAGTAAAAAGACAGACACACATTGTAGCAGAGCAACCATGGAGGAGGAGGAGGGAAAAACCTGGGAATTAACTCTGACAGCTTAAAATGTTTTACAGAGATAGTCAGCTAACAGCAGTGACCAGAAACGTCATGGTAAATGCAACAGGTCAATACAGGCAGGACAGGCTCTTACCAGCCACCAGGGACAAGGTCCTTCCTGGGGCAGAGCGTTGCTACAGAGGGCCAGGGAAGAGGGGCCTGACTCCCATCTGCCAGTTATTTTCTGGATACGGCTGTCCCAGATGGTGAGCAGACCCAAAGACTCCCATCTGTAAGCCCCAATAGTAAGGACAAAAGGTTTCGATGCCCAGGACCCCAGCCCCTCAGGAGCCACCAATCCACCCCACTGACCCCAGCAGTCACCAATGAAGCAGGAGCAGTGCTTTTTGACCTGTGAGGATATTTGGGGTTTATTCACACTGTTGCTTAGAGGACCCTCTTCTGCACGCACGCTGTGGCACCACCCAAGAGCCCCAGATCCTGCTCCCCAAGATCCACACATGCTCCAGAAGCACGGTGGATGGAGAGACGGCCACACCTCGAAACAAACCACAAGCCTACAGATCAGACACTAGCTCAAATTGAACTGCCACGTGTTTTTGGCTCCATATATGCAATGGAAAAGGTCCTGTGAGTCACCAAACCCTACCCCCTGCTTCCCAGTCCACCCCCTCTGAGCATTTTATCTACAACAACACCTCCAGTGAGAGCTCCCACCTGGGAGGTAGCAAACCCCATTCCACTGCCTAATTGCCCTTGCTGTTAAGACTGTTTTATCTCCCAACCTACACATACACCCCCTTTTCGTAAAGTTTCAAGCCATTACACCTCATAGTGCCAGCCTCAGCCCTTGCAAAGAACCTCCTCCTTTCACCATAAATCCTTACAAACTCATTTTCGGTAAGAAAAGCGTCCCCCAAATTAGAATCATAGAATCATTCAGGTTGGAAAAGACCCTTGGGATCATCGAGTCCAACCATCAGCCCCACTCTACAAAGTTCTCCCCTCCACCATATCCCCCAACACCACATCTAAACGACTCTTGAACACATTCAGGGGTGGGGACTCAACCCCCTCCCTGGGCAGCCTATTCCAGTCTCTGACCACTCTTCCTGTGAAGAATTGTCTCCTAATGGCCACTCTAAACCTACCCTGTTGCAGCTTGAAGCCATTCCCTCTCGTTCTGTCACTAATTACCTGTGAGAAGAGACCAGCACCAACCTCTCTACAGTGTCCTTTCAAGTAGTTGTAGAGAGTGATGAGGTCTCCCCTCACTCAGGCTCCTCTTCCTCAAACTAAGCAGTTCCAGCTCCTTCAATGGCTCTCCATAAGATTTATTCTCCAGGCCCTTCACCAGCTTCGTTGCCCTCCTCTGTACCCGCTCCAGCACCTCCACATCTCTCTTGGATTGAGGTGCCCAAACTCCCGTAGGTGAGAAGGAGCTGGATGCAGCCCCTTCCATGGGCACGCGGAGGCTCTCAGAGCACTGTGCCATTTATGCCATCTTGGGGAACAGCAGTGTAAATGCTCCAGTGATTTTTGCATACTCTCCGAGCCGACAGTGCTAATCTCTACAGCTGCAGTAATTTCAGCAGCACCCTGCCTCTGCCTCCCTTCTTCTGACACAGGGAATTTTTCCCAAAGACCAGGGAGCAGCCAATTTAAGGCATTAAATTTGACTTTGATGTAAAATCATTCCCACAGACAGGTGGTTAGCACAGCCAAAGTGAAAATAATTTCAGTGGATTAAATGTCAAAAAAAAAAAAAAAACAACTGCTTGAGATCGTCTGCAGACAGTTGTGAACTCCTCCATGAGGCTGAAGGGCTGTATTTCAGTTTTAAGCATCCCAGGATAGCCCCAGCCCTGTCAGCAGATACAGGCAGAGAAGTCCTGCTTTACATCCTGCCCACCCAGATCCAACAGCAGCCTAAAATCAGATCGACATCCCCCCCCCAGAGTAGATTTCCCCCCAGCTATTTCAAAAATATTTTTTTTGGTATTAAAAACCTTTTAAATTACATGACTAGGGTGTCACGCATCTGTCTCTGGGTTTGAATGCTCAGCATTTGTGGGGGGAAAGGAAATGTGATTGTTCAAAACCCGGCCAAAGTGCTGATCTTTTCAAAACCTAATTAAAGAGATATAAATTATAAACCATATCCTCGCTCGATAGGTGACTAAAGTTGGAACAGTACGGGTGCTACATGACATAGTTATTACTGCATAATTGTCCTTTCTTTTCTGTTCCATCTTGTGTTTCACGAGGCCATCTGGCTCTGGATTCTTCCCCAAGCCTTGGAGGAATTGCCACACAAACGCCACACTTCATAGTGCCACATCTTTTAAAAGTAGTAGTCATGGAGAAAACCAAGAGGTTTTACAGAGTAAGAGTTTCCTCTTCACAACTGTATCAAGACCACCGTCATCAAAAACACGGAGTTAATTTGTGGGCACCCACTCACCATACACGTTTCTTACAGTCACAGGCACAAAACCTACAGCCATTCCAAAGGCTGGGAAGAACACTGTTCAGGATGTTGTTAAAATTAACCCCTGGGAAGGAAAAAAAAAAATTAACGATCTTGCTATAAAACCACTGCCTGGGGAGGTTACTAAATTTTAGGGTTCTGCTCCTGCTCTCTTAACTATCAAGAGAGCAACTTGCAGGCCTGAAATAATTAAGAACAGAAAACTCAATTATCTAGGAAACTAAGATCTTAAACTGCCACGCTAAGCTAAACTGAAAGGCTGCACGGGGAGGAGTATCATTAGTCCCACTCAGGAAAAACAGAATAAAAGAGCAGGAGTACAAAGGGAGCCAGCTCGTCAGCAAAAGTGCATCAAGTCCAGCAGGAAGAGTTGGGATTTTTGGTTTTCCAATTGTGTGTTGGCACACACCAGCTGCCAGAAAGAAGAAAAAGAGAAGAAAGCTAGACACGCTCAGGCAGCCAGTTGTAAAGCTTTACACCTCCACTCCAAAAGCAAAAGGTTCATCTCCTCTATTTTCCTGGGGTGAATCCATATTTGCTTCCATCAAAGAGAATGGACAAAAAGCTGGAAACTGCACTGCGCTGTGCGAGGAGGCAGCCAGACCCGACAGCAGATATTTCTGCCCAGAAAAATATTCCTCAGCTTCCACATGACCGGGGGCAGAGATCTCCATCCCCTCTCCCTGGCGAAGCCACAGCTCGCCCCTTCCCCTCTGCCCACATGCACCAGCCCAATTATCCCGAGTGTCACCACCAGCACAAAGAAATCCAAATGGCAAAGAGGAGAGAAAAGCAGATCAAGAGGAGGAAAAAAAAAAAAAAAAAGGAAATTGAAGTTACTGGGTTTACATGACAAATTATGCAGGGAAGAGACGAAAGGAAGAAGAAAACCAAGACAGGCAGCATAAGAAAAAGACAATTTAGATATTAATGAGTATGAGTGGTGGATGAAGTCCCCCCAGGCTGGCTCACGAGCTGGCATCAAGTCTCATGCTCAGAAAAACCTATGCCTAGCGCTCTCCCGTCACCCTGCCTTCACTCCTCTCCAGCACGAGGCCTCTCGCCAGGCTCCAGAGGAGCTGCTGGCATGGATTATGTCCTCCCACCCCTCAGACCAGTCAGACACAGCTGACAGTAGTTTGACCGTGTTGCTCCCCACCTCTGAGTGTGCCAAAGCGTGCTCCAGAGACACAAAATCCCTGTCCCCAGGCCCCAGGAGACCAAATCTCTGCTCGCTGCCTGATGCATGCCTTCAGCTAGAATTTCTCCCGGAACATTAATACTGCTCATGAAACAGCACGACACTTCCCTCACATTTCTCAGAATTGTCTTTTTTCTTACTTTTTTTTTTTAATTAAAAGTATGGCTGGGCTCCTCCACAGGGAGCACTGTGCCAGTGTCCCCCCCAGCCCACGCACCACTGATCCAGCAAAACGGAGCCGTGGGACATTTCTCCTGCCTGTCTTGCAACTCAGCAGCTTTTCCTCTACTTACACTTTCAGCCATAAGGCAAAACGCAGCTTCCAGAAGTCATCGTTTTCTATTTGTGTCACCCCACATCTTAAATAAGTTGTTTAAACCTTCAGTTTCTCCAGGGTGAGATGATCTACAGGCAAAGGTTCTCAGAATTGATTCCGTGGTGATTTGTGGCCGAGAACGCCAAAACCTTTTTTTTAATTGACAGATGTATGAAAGGAAGAAAAGCAATAAACAGAAGCCTGGAAACCAGTCCTTGAGTGATGTTCCCCTATTACAGAGATTTATGCAGCTGCTACTAGGAGCAGCGAGTGTTCTGAAGTGTAATTACTACAGAGTCATGCGAGATGGGCCAGATCCAAGGTATAAGCAAGCAGTCATTGCTTTAATTATGATCAAGTTTATGTACTTAGGCAAATGTAAAATCCACTCTCAATTTGATATGTGGGAACTTTATCATCATAACAAGCTGGAAGCGTTCACTTGAAACACCAGCCCTGTTAGGAGGTATTGATCCAGCTACTCCCAGGCTCTGCGGAGGGGCAAAGGGCTCCTGACTCCTCCTGAATATCAGGGATGCAGCTGTGACTCCCAGGTGAGCAAGAGCACAACAACCAACCCCAAAAATCTGAACCCTGCCAGGAGATGAAGATGCCCAGGACACAGCACCCGCGGCAATCACAGCCCAGGCCAGGATGGAGAATGCTACTGGTTTCTAGGGAAGGATTTACCACCCCAGCAGCCCCTCACCCAGGAGCACCCTGTCCGCCCACCCCTCCATCACCTCTCCCTGTGAAAATAAGACTCCAAGAAAGCTACCTGGGGATCAAAGCAGACATTTCACTCACTTTAACAAAAAAAATAAAAACACACAAGGGAAGAGGTTTCTTGGATGACAAACAAACAACAGGGTTTGTTCATTTTGGTGCTGGTAAAAGCAGCTCTTTCCTCTCCCTGCAAGTCTCCATGCAAATGTTTCATTGCAGGGTATTTCCAGCACTACCTCCACAGCAACCAGGAGACCAAGGGCCTGCGGGATGGGGAGAGAAGAGACGCTGCTCCTGCAGCCAGTCTGAAGGGAGTATTAAGAAAAGAGTCAAAAATCTACAGGGGAAGGGGATGTAAGGGCAGGAAGGGGTACTCTCTCATCAAGACTTGCATCTGAACTCTCAGAATCACAGAATCTTCTAGGTTGGAAGGGACCTTAAAGATCATCTTGGTCCAACCGTCAACCTAACTGACAAAAATAGACACCCACACAACAAACAAGGAGCATCATCACTAAACCATACCTCCCAGCACTACATCAACCCCTCTTTTGACCACCTCCAGGGATGGTGCCTCAACCACCTCCCTGGGCAGCCCATTCCAATGGCTGAGAACCCTTTCAGTGAAAAAATTTTTCCTAATATCCTATCTCACTCTAGACCTCACAGCTGCTGGTAAACTGAGGCACTGCTGCAGTCCTATGGACCGGAGGATGTGGGATTTGCACCAGCACCTTGCAATCCCAGCCCTCGGCACCCCCAGCTGCTCCCCTTCCCCCCCAGCATGGCCACAAATCCCCGCTGGAGCGACCCCGAGTTTCTGGCCCATCGCGGTACCCAATGTGAGAAACATAACTCAACACACGACTCTGAGGAGCGGCTGCTGCTGGCGATGATCTCATTGCACCTCCCTGCCTGTCACATTTGCCTGTTATCTCTTCGTTTCCATACTTTGACGGTGAGCTTTTCAGGGCAGGCACTCTCCGCTGCGTGTTTAACCTCGCACAACAGCGCCCGACTTTTCCAGGCAGCTCCGTAACGCAGCTCTCCAAGCCTCTCCGTGTGTGCGCACACACTCCCAGCGCACAGCCCCGCTCCTGCAGGAGCCCACACTCCCCACTGACCCAAAAAGCTGAAAGGGGACCTTTTAAAGGCACAGAATTCGGTTATTTCACTCCCATTTTAAAAATCGGGAAAAAGCATATGTACCAAAAGCAGCCTTGCGGAACACCGGCGGTGAGGTCCGGTGTAGTCCCACGCGGGCTGTGGTTACCGTCTGTAATTACCACCTGTAACGCTAACTGCACGGCGGAGTAACGCCCTGCCCGCCTCCCGCCCCGCTCCTGGCGCTGCGACCGGGGAGGAAGATCGGGATGCTCGGGGGGGATTTAGGGAGCGGGATTTGGGCGGGCTGAGGGCTCCGCTGGCCGCCCCGCCGGCTGCCGAGCACACAGACATCCAGGGGAAAAACCTCCGGCAGCCGCGGAGCCGGGGAGAGGCGGCGCTGGGCACCGGGGATGCCGCGCTCCCCCGCGCACCTCGCACCGGCGCCCCCCGCCACCAGCACGCAAGGACAGCCAGTTCTGCGCAAGTTTGAGCCACTTCGAGGTAAAAGCCGCCGAACCCTAAGAGCCACAAAGGACCCCCGCAGCCAGGTTGCCACGGCAGGGGCGCACCCGCAGCCCCGCACCCCGGCTGCCGGGGAGGAGCGACCCCCGCGGGCGGCGGGAGAGCAGGGAGCCCGCACCCGACTCCACAGCGTCCCGCAGCCGCGCAGCGGAGCCCGCTTCATCCCGCACCCGAGCGGCCCCGGGACGCGGCGCGCCACCGCCTTCCGCGCACCGGCGAGCCCTCGGGCACGGGGGGGGCGGAACGGCGACAGAGCACGGGGCCGGGCGGCCTCACCTGGCACAGGGCTCTCGGGCACCCACTTGGCTCCGGGCTGCAGCACCTGGAAGGCGGCGCGGACCGGGCGGCAGGCGGCTTCTCCCACCGGCTGCGCGGCCCCCGGAGCACCGAGCAGCGCGGCCAGGAGCAGCAGCGCTCCGCC
>NW_015094505.1:1569242-1591685 GCF_001431845.1 Calidris pugnax
CCAGCCCAGGGCCCCGCTCGGTGCTGGTGCCCAGCCCGGGGCCGGTGCCCAGCCCGGTGCCCCGCTAGGTGCCCAGCCCGGGGCCGGTGCCCAGCCCGGTGCCCCGCTAGGTGCCCAGCCCGGGGCCGGTGCCCAGCCCGGTGCCCCGCTAGGTGCCCAGCCCGGGGCCGGTGCCCAGGCCCCGCTCGGTGCTGGTGCCCAGCCCGGGGCCGGTGCCCAGCCCGGTGCCCCGCTAGGTGCCCAGCCCGGGGCCTAGCCTGGTGCCGGTGCCCGGGTGCAGGGGCGCTGCTCTGGCCCGCCCGCCTTTGCCGCCCGTGCGGTGAAGCCCCCGCGCACGTCGGGCCGGCTCTTTGCGCAGCCCCACGCGTGGGTCCGACGCGGGGGGGGAAGCGCGGGTGGGCTCCCCTCTGCACGTCCCGCGGGTGGGGTGAGCTCGTTGGGTAATGGGCGGTGAGTGGGACCTGACCGGGAACCCACGGAACGGTTTGGGTGGGAAGTGACCTTAAAGCCCCCCCGGTGCCCCCACCAGCCCAGGTTGCTCCAAGCCCCCTCCAGCCTGGCCTTGGGGGGGCAGGGATGGCGCAGCCACAGCTTCTCTGGGCAACCACCCTCACAGCAAAGAAGTTCTTCCCCAGATCTCGTCTCGATCTCCCCTCTTTCGGGGTCAAACCCTTCCCCCTCCTCCTGTGTCTCCCCTCCCTGACCCAGAGCCCCTCTCTGGTGGGTGCGGAGCGATGCCGAGCACAAGGCTGGCACCGGGCTCTGAGGGGGCCCAGGGGTGCCCACGGTGTGGGTGCCACTGCGTGAACACCGGTCAAGCTGCCAGAGGGGCTACAGGCAGCCATGGGTGGGCTCTGCCAAGGCATTTCCCCACCAGTTTCCAGTTGGAGCTGTTGGGAACCCCTCAGTCACCAAGCTAAAGACCCGACAGAGACCTTCAAACCCTGCATCCCCCATCGATGGGGACATGGGGACGCCCTGCTGCAGGGTCAGGACAGCCCAGCTCCGTCCCACCAGCAATAAAAACCCCTCCACACCAGCAGGGTGCTCCCAGCTGGAAGGGGCCCGTGGTAGTTGTTACTTGACAAGCAACTGTGTGAAGTGGAAAACGAGCAGGGCAGGGAGAGCCCTGGCTTAAAATAAAACCCCAGGGCTTTATTTAAAAAAAAAAAAAAACAAAAAACAACAGGGACCATGTACAAAAAATCATCAAAATTGTGTTTGCCTAGGCCCGGGGCCGGTGCCCAGCCCGGTGCCCCGCTAGGTGCCCAGCCCGGGGCCTAGCCTGGTGCCGGTGCCCGGGTGCAGGGGCGCTGCTCTGGCCCGCCCGCCTTTGCCGCCCGTGCGGTGAAGCCCCCGCGCACGTCGGGCCGGCTCTTTGCGCAGCCCCACGCGTGGGTCCGACGCGGGGGGGGAAGCGCGGGTGGGCTCCCCTCTGCACGTCCCGCGGGTGGGGTGAGCTCGTTGGGTAATGGGCGGTGAGTGGGACCTGACCGGGAACCCACGGAACGGTTTGGGTGGGAAGTGACCTTAAAGCCCCCCCGGTGCCCCCACCAGCCCAGGTTGCTCCAAGCCCCCTCCAGCCTGGCCTTGGGGGGGCAGGGATGGCGCAGCCACAGCTTCTCTGGGCAACCACCCTCACAGCAAAGAAGTTCTTCCCCAGATCTCGTCTCGATCTCCCCTCTTTCGGGGTCAAACCCTTCCCCCTCCTCCTGTGTCTCCCCTCCCTGACCCAGAGCCCCTCTCTGGTGGGTGCGGAGCGATGCCGAGCACAAGGCTGGCACCGGGCTCTGAGGGGGCCCAGGGGTGCCCACGGTGTGGGTGCCACTGCGTGAACACCGGTCAAGCTGCCAGAGGGGCTACAGGCAGCCATGGGTGGGCTCTGCCAAGGCATTTCCCCACCAGTTTCCAGTTGGAGCTGTTGGGAACCCCTCAGTCACCAAGCTAAAGACCCGACAGAGACCTTCAAACCCTGCATCCCCCATCGATGGGGACATGGGGACGCCCTGCTGCAGGGTCAGGACAGCCCAGCTCCGTCCCACCAGCAATAAAAACCCCTCCACACCAGCAGGGTGCTCCCAGCTGGAAGGGGCCCGTGGTAGTTGTTACTTGACAAGCAACTGTGTGAAGTGGAAAACGAGCAGGGCAGGGAGAGCCCTGGCTTAAAATAAAACCCCAGGGCTTTATTTAAAAAAAAAAAAAAACAAAAAACAACAGGGACCATGTACAAAAAATCATCAAAATTGTGTTTGCCTAGGCTGTGTCCTCACTGCTTGCCTGCACAACGCTGCTTCTGCAGACAAAAACAATGAGAGAAGAAGCATAAGCAGAAGGGCAGGAAAAAAATATCCATTGGTGCCCAGCCCGGGGCCGGTGCCCAGCCCGGTGCCCCGCTAGGTGCCCAGCCCGGGGCCTAGCCTGGTGCCGGTGCCCGGGTGCAGGGGCGCTGCTCTGGCCCGCCCGCCTTTGCCGCCCGTGCGGTGAAGCCCCCGCGCACGTCGGGCCGGCTCTTTGCGCAGCCCCACGCGTGGGTCCGACGCGGGGGGGGAAGCGCGGGTGGGCTCCCCTCTGCACGTCCCGCGGGTGGGGTGAGCTCGTTGGGTAATGGGCGGTGAGTGGGACCTGACCGGGAACCCACGGAACGGTTTGGGTGGGAAGTGACCTTAAAGCCCCCCCGGTGCCCCCACCAGCCCAGGTTGCTCCAAGCCCCCTCCAGCCTGGCCTTGGGGGGGCAGGGATGGCGCAGCCACAGCTTCTCTGGGCAACCACCCTCACAGCAAAGAAGTTCTTCCCCAGATCTCGTCTCGATCTCCCCTCTTTCGGGGTCAAACCCTTCCCCCTCCTCCTGTGTCTCCCCTCCCTGACCCAGAGCCCCTCTCTGGTGGGTGCGGAGCGATGCCGAGCACAAGGCTGGCACCGGGCTCTGAGGGGGCCCAGGGGTGCCCACGGTGTGGGTGCCACTGCGTGAACACCGGTCAAGCTGCCAGAGGGGCTACAGGCAGCCATGGGTGGGCTCTGCCAAGGCATTTCCCCACCAGTTTCCAGTTGGAGCTGTTGGGAACCCCTCAGTCACCAAGCTAAAGACCCGACAGAGACCTTCAAACCCTGCATCCCCCATCGATGGGGACATGGGGACGCCCTGCTGCAGGGTCAGGACAGCCCAGCTCCGTCCCACCAGCAATAAAAACCCCTCCACACCAGCAGGGTGCTCCCAGCTGGAAGGGGCCCGTGGTAGTTGTTACTTGACAAGCAACTGTGTGAAGTGGAAAACGAGCAGGGCAGGGAGAGCCCTGGCTTAAAATAAAACCCCAGGGCTTTATTTAAAAAAAAAAAAAAACAAAAAACAACAGGGACCATGTACAAAAAATCATCAAAATTGTGTTTGCCTAGGTTGTGTCCTCACTGCTTGCCTGCACAACGCTGCTTCTGCAGACAAAAACAATGAGAGAAGAAGCATAAGCAGAAGGGCAGGAAAAAAATATCCATTTAAAATTTCCAGTACAAATACAGGATCAAATTATCACTAATGGATTGCTACCAGCTCTTTTTCACTCTGAATTTTGAAAAGGGATGAAAAATGAAAGTCCGACCTGTGGGTTTGTTCTAAGAAAATGCCTGCCAGGGAGAGATTGTTAAAATATATTATGGATATGAGACTAATAAGCTGGAATGAGCAACATGTCTGGTTGGTTAATGGATTGCCGGAGCCTGTTGCTGTCCGCAGACTGCACTATTTATTATCCATTTATTGTGTCTAGTAAGCGGGGCTGACAAAACTTCCACTAACCCAGCAGCAAAAAGTCCTGCTTTGCAGGAATTTGGAGGAATCCGGAAATTTCATTTTGCTCAGAGGACCAGGTGCTCCACGGTGCAAATTGCACCTGATTTCAGCAGAGTGAAGGGGGGGGCATCAGGGACACGGATGAGGATTTATCTTTTCCTCATTTTCATTTCATTTAATTTCGTTTCATTTCTGGATGTCTCTAATCCGCAATCTAAGTAAACTTTACATATGTACTATTAAATGCACTATGTTCTGTTCCAGTTTTCTTACCCCGAAAGACTGTTCTTTTGACTGCTTGTTTTCCAGCTCTGGACAATATGAGAAGACTGAAGACACAGCAAGAGATGGTTTCAGCCAAAAAGAAAGAAAATAATCTAAGCTGGTAACCCTTCCATCCCATGATCTATTCAGCATCGTGCCTCACTAATGTTTCCATTTCTCCTTGTCATTCTACCAATAACCAAAATCAACGCATCTTTAACATCTATTTCTTTATATGCTCACATATTTTAGTTGCCAGCTTAAAAAGGAGAGGGGAGTCCTACATCTTTTATTTCTCCTGGCAGGGTTCATTGGTTAATTCCCAAAGACATCTTGCTTCCAGGCATTCCCTGAAGGTTTCTGATGCAGGAGTCTACACCATTTGGGGAGCTTTAATTTCATAGACTAGTAACACACGATCCTGGTCTTCTGACCCAAATGACAGGTTAAATTTGAAAACATCTGGGACTAGTTCTTTGCTGGTTGCCTGGAAAGAGGAGAACCGACTGACATTTTTGACCAAGGAGTGAAGGGGGCCCCCTGCAAGTATTAAACAATTACCTTCTGTGAAATATCATCACAAGCTTCAGCTCACGGGAGCCCACCTCGCTGGAGAGTTAATGTGTCTTTTCTGCATCTCCTTCATTGATTCCCTGATGGATTTGTTATGTTTATGCAACAGTTTGCATTTCGATTACAATATCGCTTTATCTTAGGAATCAGTTGAACCGAATCATGAAATACAAAGGCTGGTATTTGAAGCACTCCTTTCTATATGCTGTTGCAATCTATGTTATGTTTATGGTCTGAATTACGGTTGTCTAAAAGGCATTCAAGCATCCCCTGTGTTCATCTTCAAACCTGCTGTGTGTATTTCATTTAAGTACAGGAGGCTTTTACTGTTCCAGGTAAGTACACAGATATTGTCAAGCATGCCATTATAGCAAAGAATTACACACAGCGCCAAACAGGCGGCATTTAGGTATCTCCTCTAAGATGAGGGAGCGCTTTAAGATTTAAAACCAAATTAGAAAATAACATTACTGCTCTTTACTGGCTTTGGCTTCACAGCAGGATCTGTCATTATCTTGACAATGACTCCCTGCAAAAATAAAGTTTATTTATCAACAAGGAGTTATGTCAGAAGCGAGTTAAAGCTTGAGGAAACATTAAAAAAACCCAAGTGGCAGCTCACTCTCTCAGTCACTGTTATACTTTACAGGTCCTGCAGGAAAAAAAAAAAGAACTCACAGTTTAACTGAAGACTTCCCCTAATGGAACAAACGGTTTTCACTCATTTCTCCCAGTTTCATGCTGGCGTTACTGACTTCCCTTGTGTTAATAAGCTCAAGGATGCAGCTGGATGGAGAGTGGGGGTGCCCTTCCCAACCACGGACCAACAATAATTGCTGTGTTCTGTAACACCCTCAGCCCCAGCCCCGAGCCCGAGGGATGCTCTCCACCCCTGTGCCTGCAGAAGCATTCCTCGGGTGACAATCACAGACTCTCTGACCTCTATCAGGACTGCAACAGCCCAGAGAAAGGCTGAAGTGCTGCACGCCCCTGCGACTTATCCTTCTAATGTGCAAGGGGAGCAAGTGCAGGTTTGTCCTGGAGGAAAAAGCAGACAACTTGCTTCAAGATCAGAGGCAAAGTCATTGGGTTAGTTGTCTGCCAGCAGATGTAGTAAGAGCCAAGTCATTGTCTCATATCCAGGATGATAATTTCCCTTGTTACAACTGCTCACACCGTAAAAATTTCACTTAATCATCTACCTGCCTCGAGCTTGTAAGTAATGAGAGGCAGGATCATGTGTAGCTGATTTTATCAAATGCTCTTATGAAGTTCTCCACTGGGAAAACCCTGAATCAATTAAAACGCCAAGGAGAGACGTAGGAGAGGGATTCGTATTCCTCAGTAGACACTCACCAGGTTATCAAGACATTCCACTTACTCTCCCACAGTCGAAGGGATGGATGAGTTCCATGGGGACAAGGTCAGCTGAGCCTTGCCTGCTATAGGAAGGCAGAGGCAATCACCATGGGGCAGGGGAGAAGAGAAAAAACCTGGAGCATCTGTTGCCACATCTGCCTGGTTTTGGCACATACCTGGCAGCCTATGCAGGCATGTTTTGGCCTGGCTTTCTCACCCCTGCTGTGATCCATTTGTGCTGACCATGGCCCAGCTGCTTCGCTTGAGATCTCGCGTGTCCTGCTGAAACTGAGAGCTGCTGGCAATGATGGCTACTCCCTCTCAAAATGACCCTTTCCATCTTATTTTGCACCCTGCAGAAGTTGCATTTTCAGGCTTTCATAGCCATTTGTGGAGGAGGAGAAGGGAGAAGCTCTTTACTATATAACAGTACTCACAGGTTGGCTGATGGAAAAAAGAAAAGTGCGTTTGCCATGGGGCACTGGGAGAAATGATGGATTGGCAGGTAGCAGACATCCCTCCCCTCTTTGGCAGGATATTGTATTCCGTGTGCCATACACGAATGCTGATAGATCCATAAAGCATTAGCCTTTTCCTCACCCCAAAGAGTGGTAGCTGATAAATCACTAGTTCTCTGGAGTTCGTTGGGAGCAGATCACACAGCAGAAGCAGCAAAGCCTTCAGAAGGATGCGTCACCTAAAGACACTGCGGATGCCAATAGGGCTGTACATCAAGAATACCCGGATAAATCACTTTACCTATCCATAAGTGAGATAATTCAGAACTAGAACTTTTTTTGCAAGTATGTACTAGTTTTGGTCACATTCACATCAGAAGTGCCTCCCGGAGTCATGGAAAATCTCTGCACTCCAGTCCTAGGGTTCTCCCCTTTTTTCACAAAGAGTTTGAAAAGTCTTGCCTCCCACTATAGGATACAAAACTTACTGAAACTGTAGAATATTTCATGGGATAAAATCCCAGCCAAACCCAAACCTTTCCAAACCAGCTCTTAGCTGTGGATAAGACATGGGTTTTTCAGGGGGCAGCTAGATATACTGATAACCAACCAGTTATCTGAAGAGTTTTGCATCCTTTGTAAAACTAAAAAATTCACAGATGTGGCTCAAGTGCTCTCCCCCGCTCCCCCCATCTCTGGAGGACCCAAAGCACAGCGTGAAAGGATGAAACACACAGTGTGCCAGAGTTTGGGGGATGACGGTCCCAGGACGCGGCCGTCAGGGAGGAAGGATGCTCGTAGCGCTCCTCACCGCTGCCCCAGCTGCAACACCCCTCTCTGCTCCAGCTCACAGCCAGTGGGGCTGAGCACGAGTGGAGCTCCTCAGTGCAAGAGACACAGCTCTACAGAGGGAATCGAAGGGAAAGAGATGGGAGAAAACTATTCACCATGCGCTCTTGCCTCTGCCGGGAGCACAGGGCAGACATTTCTCAGGCTGATATTTTCATTTATCATCTCCCAGTGATTAATCAACTGAAGAGGTGCTGCCAGGAGACAGCCCAGATGGGCTCAGCCCAGAGCATTCACCTATAAACATAAAATGTTGTCGCAATTACCAACCCAGGGCTGTCACGCTGTGGGCGGGGAGCTGGGGTGTGAAATTCGGGGGCACTGCTGTGAGCCAGCCCTGCACGGAGCCAGCAGACCCACGGCTCCGGTGGGGAGGGGGAGGCTCTCGGGATTTAACTCCCTGGGGAGGATTAAGTTCCAACCCCATCATGGGTTCCCTTCCAACCCCCCATCATTCTGTGATCCTGTGATCCTGTGGCTGCAAAGGCTGATGAATCACAGAATCACAGAATCTTCTAGGTTGGAAGGGACCTTAAAGATCATCTTGTCCAACCGTCAACCCGACTGACAAAAATAGACACCCACACAACAAACAAGGAACATCATCACTAAACCATACCTCCCAGCACTTCATCAACCCATCTTTTGACCACCTCCAGGGATGGTGCCTCAACCACCTCCCTGGGCAGCCCATTCCAATGGCTGAGAACCCTTTCAGTGAAAAAATTTTTCCTAATATCCAGCCTGAACCTCCCCTGGTGCAACTTGAGGCCATTTCCTCTTGTCCTGTCGCCTGTGATGTGAGAAAAGAGACCGACCCCCACCTCTCTACCCCCTCCTTTCAGGGAGTTGGAGAGAGCAATAAGGTCTCCCCTCAGCCTCCTCTTCTCCAGGCTGAATAACCCCAGTTCCCTCAACCTCTCCTCATAAGACTTATTCTCCAGACCCCTCACCATCTTTGTCGCCCTTCTCTGGACCCGCTCCAGCACCTCAATGTCTTTTTTATGGTAGGGGGCCCAAAACTGGAAACAGTACTCAAGGTGAGGCCTCACCAGTGCCGAGTACAGGGGGACAATCACCTCTCGGGCCCTACTCGGGACCTTCCTGATACAGGCCAGGATGATGGTGGCTTTCTTGGCCACCTGGGCACACTGCTGGCTCCTGTTCAGCCAACAGTCCACCAACACCCCCAGGTCCTTTTCTGCCAGGCAGCTCCAGCCACTCTGCCCCCAGCCTGGAGCGCTGCAGGGGCTTGGTGGGACCCAAGGGCAGGACCCGGCACTTGGCCTTGTTGAACCTCATCCCGTTGGTCTCGGCCCATCAATCCAGCCTGTTGAGATCTCTCTGCAGAGCCTCTCTACCCTCAAGCAGACCAACACTGCTTGATCAAGTCCCGTTGTAGGGTACAGAGAGCACACCAGCTTTGAGACGGGATTTACAGAGGAACCAACAGAAGGTATATTGAATATACAAATTGCTCCCACTCCAAAGGAGGCCATCGTGTATCCAGGTGCCTTTCCAGGAGTGCTTTTTTTCCTGTGCAGTGGCACCACAGTAAAAGTTGATTTATGCCTTATTAAATTATTTTAATGCTTAATATTATATGCAAAAAACTCTGCGAAAAGATGTATTAGAGGAGTATTTCTGCTGGGCTCATGCAGAAGCTGTCTCCCATCGCATGGTAATGAGCAGCTTCCAAAGGTATCAGAAGCATTAATGCTGCTCCTCAAAAGCCACTTTGCAGGTAGAAGAGTGAATGTGTGACTTAGTGGTGACTTTTATACCAAATAATTCAAGAAATTGTGGGGTCACAGCATTCCTTTCCCTCACCAACACAGATCAGGAGCTATTGCTGGAGCTGGTGGATTTGGAGCAGCCCCAGGAGCACCGAGCCCCGGCAAGGATGGAGACCTTGGGTCAAAGCAATGCGAAGCAGCATGAAGAGCCTCCATCAATGACAGGACGGCTCTGGGGTCAGCCTCTGTGTAGCAGGATGGACAGCATCTCTGTTACTTGCTGTGTCCCCCCCCCCGAGCCTCCTTCCTCTCCCTCCTTCCCTTTCACTCTTCTTTAAGGAAAGGTCACCACACACGACAGCAAGGAGAAAAAATTGCAAACCAAAGGAGCTTCTGTTATAACAGCCGCCTTCTCCGAGTTCTCACCAGAGCCGTGGACAACAAACATGATGAAGGACTTGGAGCATCTCTTTGCTGAGGAAAGGCTGCAAGCCCTGGGGCTGTTCAGCTGGAGAAGAACAGACTGAGAGGGCATCTCATCAATGTTGAGCAATATCTATTGGGCGGGTGTCAAGAGGATGGGGACAGACTCTTTTCGGCGGCACCCAGAGACAGGACAAGGGGCAATGGGCACAAACTGGAACTCAGGAAATCTGAACATGAGGAAAAACTGCTTTCCTTTGAGGGTGGCAGAGCCCTAAAACAGGCTGCCCAGATAAGGTGTGGAGTCTTCCCTCTGGAGATATTCCAAACCCCACCTGGATGGGTTCCTGTGCAACCTGCTCTGGGTGGACCTGCTCTGGCAGGGGGGTGGACGAGATGACCTCCAGAGGTCCCTTCCAACCCCGTGTGATTCTGTGATTCCTGTCTGGACAGTCTTGGAGCTCAGCACACATTGGGCTTCTCATTATTAGCATTCTTGCTTGCATATGCGATGACATTAATAGATCCCAGAGGGCTTGGCTGTTGGGATTGCATCCTTCTTGCACAAACCAAATAATCTAATTAAAAAAAAAAAAAAAACCAACCAAAAAAACCCACCAGTAATATTTAACACTTGCACATTTGAAGGCACTCCCCAAACAACAACTAATTATCCTGCTGGACGCTCAGCCGGGTTTCAGGGGTAACATCACCCCTCTGTGGAGGGGACAGCACAGCCACAGAAGGGAAGTTTTCTTTTAGAGGGAGCATCACTAGACCTCCACATTTGCCTCATTTCCAATCAGTTACAATAGTGAACACCCTTACACGGAGAGATTTATTTTGTTTTTAAATGCTAAATCATTCCTGCTCATACTGCATAAATGTCAGGCCTCTCAAACAGCTCTTTGGAGGTTTGGGCTTTTATTTGTATTATTACTATTAAACATGCAGCAGAAATTGAGAAGCAGGTGAGTGTGAAGCAGAGCTAGTTACTCCTGACTCCCCCAGTCCTTTAAACAAAACTGAAACCCACTCCTAAACTACAGGTGGCTCAAGCAGAAGTTCTCCTCGAATGCAGAAATCTCTCTGTGTGCGTGTTTCGGGGACAGGATGGGAAAGGAAGGAGAACAAGCCTCTGTGCTCCGTCACTGCTCCATTTCATGACTGTGGTGTAGCTCAATCCAAAGGTTTTCCATAAACTCAGGGATTAGTGCCATTAGGTGAAACCTCTGCTTTAATGAAGAAAGAATAAAGCTGTTGACAAATGACTCCAGAGGGCTGGGCCAGCGATGGAGAGAGCAAGCAGAAACAAGCCCAAGCTTGTTCTCTTTAGTGCTTTGGGGTTGTTAAAATCAGTCTGGTGGTACCAGGGGGTGGGGGACCAAATACGGGACCTGGAGCCTTGAAAGGGGGGGCGGAGAGGAGCTGCTGGGACCCAGGCACTGCTCAGTGGCATCTCCAGAGGAACATGAGCACAAGTGGCATTTTAGGACTTCATTTTAACCTCACTCTAAGTGCAAGCATTTAGAAACAACAGTGACCACGATGTATAATTCAGGGGGCTGTTTTAGGAGAAACTGAATAATTTAAACAACACACGCTTAAAGCCAAGTGACTTTTCCTCCCTGTGCCCCCCTTTCTCTGGTTGCACCTTCTCCGAGGTCAGCAGTAAACGTCCTGCTGATTCCAGCAGAGCGGAGCAAGCAGCATTCAGGTCTTAGCTTGTCCCCATCTATGACCTGGGCTACAATAGGAAGGAAGATCTTAGGGGGAAAGAGGTTTGGCTTGTTCTTACAGATGAGAAATCCTGCCATGGCGAGGTGCTGTGTTCCCCGGGGAGCACGGCGCTGAGGCTCCCCAAATTGGCCACAAAAGCATCCCACCTTCTGGGGCTTAACCCCAAACTACGCAGGGATCCTATTCAAAGCCAACCCGCGCGCAAACCCCTGGCTGAATCCAGGTAGGAGTCTCAGAAGTGAAAAACTTCAGTCCAAAAGGAGTTAGCGATAATTTTGCATAAGTATATTAGCATCAGCCACGCAGCGTTGCAGGAGGGAAGCCACGCCAGTGGAGGGGAACATTTAAGTGCTGGATTGAGAGTGCTGTGGCTCCATCTCAAAAGCCTTCGGACCAGCTGACCTTGGGAGCTCCTTCATTGCCTTGCTCCCACGCCTCTCCGTTGCCAGCGTGGGGATAATGGGTTTTCTTTGCTTTGCTGGGGCGGTGAGGAGATAAATTCATAAGTACGCTGAAGAGGAGCAGCAGTTACAGTGCTGGGGTCACCCTCACACCTCCCTCCACGACAGCCCAAATGGACCGTGCGAGAGATGTCCCTGCATCTTCCCAGGGTTAGCATCGATTAAATACCATGGAGAAAGTGCATCATTTAGCACCTTCTGACCATTATGAAGATGGTCAGGCTCATACCTTGGAGAAAAGCTCTGGCAAAGCTGCCAACGGGAAAGCTGTGAATTCCCACTGGCTGTGGCTGCAACACCAGAAATCTCTGAGGTCTCAAGAACATGAAGATGCCATCTTCATTTCCAAACAGATTTCCACGTTTATTAGATATTCCTGATAGAAATGTACGAGTGAAGCAGATCTAATTAGTTCATCTAATAGTCTTGCGTGATGAGATTGGCCTAACCATCTGAGTGCAGGATTTTGCACAAATGAAGGAGCATTCCCATAAAACTGAAAATGTAATTTAGCAATTTGGAAAGAAAATCGACGATCTTTTGAGAAAACTAATAGCTTTTTAGTATGTAATATAAGCTCACCTATCTAATGTGGAAAAAACATATAAAGCATTAAAGAGACAACCCTACCACTAAATGTAATAATAATAATAAAACCTCCTCAAATTATTTCCTATTACCCATCTTTATTCATTTTCAGACTCTCCAGAAATAGGGACTCTCTATGCTTCTGACTGATAGTCTCCACAATTCCTCATACAGCTGAAAGTAGCACACTCTCTGCAAGCTGCCACCAACCCCGCCCCACACACACACACCCCATTTTCTGCTTTCTTATTTACAAGGCAGCCCCAGGGAGGTGGGAAATGGCCAAGCTGGGATAGATTTCATGGCACTTTTGGGCTGAGACCAGCTGAGGAGGTTTGTCTCTTTTCTGGAAGTATTTGTAATGACCTGAGGGCTTTTTGGGGGAGTCATTAATTCACAGTCTCCAAGACCAGAGGCACTGGGTGGATTTTCTACTCTTCTGTACAGCACAGCTTCCAATTGCCTCCTGTTTCCCCTGCCCCCTGCCAATCTCTTGCTCTGGAGGCATCTGGATTCAATCTGAAGGTGTTACAAGATGGAGACCCTGGGGTTTCCCTGCCCGCTTCCTTCCCTCGGTGTCCCCTGCTCCAAAAGGCAGCCCTCATTCCCTCTGCATGTGTCTTGCTCCAGAGAGGTGTGGGATGCAAAGACCAGCTCACCTTGGCAGAAAAATTTTGTTTTTCTCTTTTCGGCTGCCAAACCTAGGGCTAAAGCCATTGAGCACAGCATTAACGTCACCTAGACCTTTGGTCCCCCTAAACAGAATCATAGAATCACAGGATGCTATGGGGTTGGAAGGGACCTCTGGAGATCATCTAGTCCAACCCCCTGCCAGAGCAGGGCCACCCACAGCAGGTTGCACAGGAACGTGTCCAGGTGGGGTTTGAATGTCTCCAGAGAAGGAGACTCCACCACCTCCCTGGGCAGCCTCTTCCAGGGCTCTGCCACCCTCACAGGAAAGAGGTTCCTCCTCATATTTAGGTGAAACTTCTTATGTTCAAGTTTGTGCCCATTTCCTCCTGTCCTGTCACTGGGCATCACTGAAAAAAGACTGGCCCCATCCTCCTGACACCCACCCTTGAAGTATTTATAGGCGTCGATCAGATCCCCCCTCAGCCTTCTCTTCTCCAGACTAAACAGACCCAAGTCCCTCAGCCTTTCCTTGTAAAAGAGATTTCTATTCCCTCATCATCTTTGTAGCCCTCTGCTGTCCCCTCTCCAGCAGTTCCCTGTCCTTCTGGAACTGGGGAGCCCAGAACTGGTCCCAGTGCTCCAGATGGGGCCTCCCCAGGGCAGAGCAGAGGGGCAGGATGACCTCCCTCCACCTGCTGCTCACACTCTTCCTGATGCCCCCCAGGATGCCATTGGCCTTCTTGGCCACCAGGGCCCATTGCTGGCTCACGGGCATCCTGTTGTCCACCAGGACTCCCAGGTCTTTCTCCTCAGAGCTGCTCTCCAGCAGGTCAGCCCCAACCTGTCCTGGTGCCTGGGGTTCTTCCTCCCCAGGTGCAGCACCTACACTTGCCCTTGTTGAATTCCATCAGGTTCCTCTCTGCCCAACTCTCCAGCCTGTCCAGGTCTCTCTGGATGGCAGCACAGCCTTCTGGTGTGTCAGCCACCCCTCCCAGAGTTGTGTCAGCAGCAAACTTGCTGAGGGTACACTCCATCCCTTCATCCAGGTCACTGAGGAATATACTGACCTCTGGGGGACTCCACTAGTTACAGACAGACCTCCAACTGGACTCTGTGCCTCTAATAACAACCCTCTGAGCTCTGTCTTTCAGCCAGTTTTCAATCCACCTCACTGTCCATTCTTCTAATCCGCACTTCCTAAGCTCACCTATGAGGATGCTGTGGGAGACTGTCAAAAGCCTTGCTGAAGTCAAGGTAGACAACATCCACCACCCTCCCCTCATCCATCCAACCAGTGAAACCCTGAAGTGGGGCAGCTTTGCCCTCACTGAGGCCACCTGAAGCCACCCAGCATACCTCCTCTGTCACCAGCAGGGTGATGCCAGGGTCTAAGCCATCAGAGCAGATCGGGGGCTGTGTGTGAGAAGAAACCCCTTCCCTCCCACCCCACCTCCCTGCTGTGCCTCCCCCACATCCCCCACTACGGGGCAAGATGCTCTGAGAAAACATCCCACGGCTGAGCAACGAGGAGCTGGCACCTGGTGAGATGGGTCGCAGCACTTGGTGGGCGAGCGCTGGGCACAGGGCACACGTACGGGCTCGGTGATGCACAGAGACACTCACCTGACCCCCCACCGAAAGCAAAGTGCTTCCGTAGTCACCGAGAGCATGGGAAGGGGTTTCAGGGATTAAAACAATGGGAGCAGCGGGGAGAAATGCAAAATTAGAAGCTGTGCCACTGTTTCTGCATTGGATTCTGGATTATGATTTGCTGCAGATTAATCATGTATCTGCTCTGCTTGGATGTCCACATCCCCCATCCGCTCTTTCTTGAATGCTGCTTCTGTTTTCCAGGTTGCAACAAGAGCAGAAATCCAAAAGTTGGTCCCCCAATTTGTGTAATTAGTGGTTTCAGAGAAAACCTACCCCTCCGGCTGCCCTGCTTGTATCAGTGATAATGTCTGGAAAGGGAATTAATGAACCGAGGCAGCTCTCTGGCTCACACATGAACTCACCACAGCCCATTGGCAAACCTGCCTAGAAATGCTGGCTGAGCAGGCAGGCAGTCACCTATAAATCCAGCTGCAGATGGAACCCCTGAGCATTTCAATGGCAGTTTTGAATGGGAATAACTTGACATTTAATTCTGGGACACGAGTGAAATGTCAACATCTGTTGTGGAAACACAGAATAATGATTAAATTAGCACCACTTGCAGCTTTTAAGCATGTAGTAGCGTTAACACCACACTGGGATGTGCTGGGACAAAACTGTGGAGCAGAGCTCCGTGGTCTGAGTTAAAGAGAGCCACTGTCCAGGCTGGAGCTCAGCAGGGTCAGACCCTACTCTGGGCAGCTGCTCTTCAAGGATGGAGAGCCCCGAGCTGCAGCCCACCAGGGCTTGCCATAGCTATATCAACTGGATTATTACTGTCTGTAAATGCATCCCCCCCAGTCTTTACAGAGTAAGAGCCTGTAACTCCCACGGAGATCTCAGACCATGCCTTATAACTTGCAGGAGCTTCATTGTGACACAGCAGAACAAACCAAGGCTAGTTTGGTATTTAATTATAGGTCTGAAGTCTTTTACAAAGGTTTATTCAAGGATTTCATCTTTTGCTACCTCTGATTACGAAGCAGGCTGGACATCCTAGCCTAAAACCTGTTGTGATTTTGGTCTGATGCCTCCTAAGTGAAACATCTCCCTGTGCCACAAGGAGATGATGGCGGAGACGAGGTGAGACCCCACAAAAGCTGATGGAGCATCTGGAAAGCACAAGTCTCCTAAGGCTTAGCACGCAGAGGTGGATCCCAGCAGGAGCTTTGCCATTCACGGCTTCTCCACGCTACCAACAAGCAGCCAACAGCCTCAGGCAAACCTGGCAGCCAAAAACAGCCAGGGAAAAAAGCAAATAACAGTGCTTTTTGTGCAAAACACCCAGGAGCAGGGCTGGGCAGCTCATCCCGGTTGCAGAGAGGTGCCTGGGGCTCGCCCGTTCCCCACACAACCCTGAGAGGCACCAGCTCATCCCAGCAATGCTGCAATGCCCGAGTTTGTGAAATCACTGCCACCCATCTTGGCTAAAACAAGCTGAAGCACCACGGACTTGGCACGGAGTGAGCTTGTGAGCTGGGTGTTACGAATGGGTCTGGAGGCAGGCCAGCTCCCAAAGTACTCAAGGACATTGGTGCCGTAAATTTTTTGGTCTGAAGGAAAGTTACAGTATTTAGCCATCATGGGGCAATGTTAAAAAATGGCCACTGCACCCAGTTATCAAAGGAGCGGCGCATTAGCAATACCAGCTGGTTTGGCAAGCAATAAATACACAAACTGCCCTGGTTTTCCCCTCCCCATAGTCATGCATCGACAGATTAAAAAAATAAAAATGCCTAGGTCAGCCACTCTGTCTCCTTGGACATTTTACGCCATTCTGGAGGAGCCTTTTGTGCTCACAGGGTGGGATCTGGAAAAGTGCTGAGTCTTCAAATTTAATTGCAGGCATTTTAAAGGTGAACTGTATTGCAGCTGAGCATTGTGTGCAGCACAGTAGATCCTGGCATTTGGCATCAGGCTGGAGCATCCCAAGCTCAGCCCGGGCCAGGCACGAGGAGCCACAGAGCGGGACCCCGCGCAGCATCCGATGGCACTTCAGCTCCTGCAGCAGCCACAGCAGCAGACCCAACATGCAACAAAATAGCTCAATTAAACCCGTCTAAGCCCTCCTAACAGAGAGGTTACTCCTCAGGGCTCCAGCGAGGGAAATGCTGGGCTCGGCATCAGCATTTGGAGCCTTTAACTCCCCTCCCACCCCCCCAAATCCCAGCTCACCTGAGGCTGGTGGGAATTTTCTCATTGACGTTCAGCCCCAGCACCTTGCCAGGGGGCCAGAGCGGCTGGAAAGCCTTCCTCTGCTTCCACCCACCTCACACAACACTGCAAAGAGATTTGCTCTGGATTGCCTTGGATTTGAGCTTGGCATTGGGTCGGAGACCAAGAAAGAGTGGAAATGTTGCTGTTATACCATGAACTTTGGGACTGGTACAACACCAGCTGCAAGCCTGGTGCTAAACCCACCAATTCTGGGGGCTTTTTCATCCAACTGGCTCGTTTCCGTGCCTGCTGGTAGACAATCGCACATTTAGCAGAGGGGTTTATTCACTGTGATGCTCGTTTTTCAAATTAATGCTCCATATTTTCTAGGTGACGGGGTAGCCAGGATGGGGTGACAGAGGGAGCCTTTCTTTGTAGAGCTATTTTAACCCATTACTTTCATCAGCAGCCAAAAAGGGTGAGGAATTTCCTTGGCCAGCTCCAGTCCTGCTGGCAGCCCCTGGTGGCAAACTGGCACTGCTTGGCACGTCCCAGTCTGGGCACGGGGACCACTGAGGGACACACCGGGAGGTGACCCAAAATGGACTCAAGGCTTTATCTCAACAGCTGATAACACCCCACAGGACATCACCTTCTCTTTCCCCCTCATTATCAGCAGGATAACGACACTCCTGGAGGGGTTGGTTTTCCCAAATTCAACCCTTAAACTGTTTCACGACCTGTCAGCTGTTTACTCCTCTCCTGTAAATCCAGCAGAGGAGAGCAATCACTTTAAAAGGTAAATAACTTCTCTGTCCCCTGTGGGGCTGAGTGGCCTCATCCAGGCCTGGCAGGAGGCATGAAATTGCCTGCCTGGCCATCTCCCTCCCCGGCTGCTGCTCTGCACTCCAACCCATCACGCGTGATGGAGAGAACAAAGTGACCAAATCCTGCAAAAGCCCAGCCTTGTAAAAGCCCAACAGTTCAGCAGCAATTATTTATGTCACTCTGGGTGGAAAAAAAAAAAAAAAGCGCCTTTTTTTTTAAAAAATGCAGGAGGAGGTAAGAATGTTGTCAGCTCTCAGGAGCAGTGCTGCTGTCTCCCCCATCAGCACCAGCATCTCCTCTGGCTCTGGTGGTGGCCTCAACCCCAGGAGTTACTTGGCCCACATCTGTGGCCACCCCAGCACAACCACATAGGGACCCAGGCTTGAGGAGGTCAGACTCAGTGAGGATGAGGAGGAGCAGGGGGGATGCCAGGAGCACAGGTCGCTGTTGGCTTGCCCCATCCTCTGCCCATGATAGAGCTGTGCCCGGAGACACATTTCTCCCACAGAGCTGCAAGAGCTTGACCAGATTGAAGACACTAATAAAACCTTTAAACGGAGCCAAGGTGTCCACCCAAATGCTTTGCACAGGAGGACATGAAAAATGATTGGAGAGAGCAAGTGAGTAAGAAGCACATCTGGGAGGAGATGACTGGGACAATCGAGGTTGATTTAAAACCAGTGGATCCTGGAGCTCTGCGGGTGCAGCCCCGGGTCTGGGCAGAAACTGGGTTATGAGCAGCAGGAACCGGGTGGCAAAAACTCACTCACAGCGAAGGGCGACCAGGGCTCCAGACATCAATGTCTTTGTGGACACTTCCCTCAGCAGCCATCTCGGGGGAGCTAGAGGGGGTGTTGTTAATTTGTTGGGTTGGTTTTTTTTCCAAGTGAAGTTTGGAAAAACCTTCAAAAGGCAACGGGTTTGGAGGAGCCCTTGGTGAGCAGGATGCAGCCACGCTGAGGGGGTTTCCCATCACGTCTCCTGACTGAATTGTTCTCAAAACAACTGATAGAGACCTGTGGTTTATTGCGGTCACTATGACATTTCTGATATTTTAAGATTAATAATAGCTGGCAGGCTTTTCCCCACCACTCTCCTGCGGGGCTCATTTCTTCTTGTTCCATCACTTCTAACATCATGTTAACAGACATTTGCTACTCTAACACCAGGTTGTGAGCAGGAGGGTTTCCTCAGACCCATAAATCACAGGCTGCAAGAGCAAAGCATTTGTTAATGCAGCTGAAGAGGGGTTCGGAGAGGAACATCTCGGAGAACTTTGGAAAGGAACATCTCAGAGGGCTTCCCTTGGAGCTGTGCACGGGGCTGGCCTGGCCCCCCTCTCGCTCCCTGTGCTCCTGCCCAGGGCACCCACCACAAAGCCTTCGGCATCCTCCTCCTCCACACCCCAGCTGTCCTTGCTTTGGGTTCAGTCCACAAGCCTTAAAACCGAGAACATTATTTGCTGCACTGACAAATCCGTATTGCTTTTTCTTAAAACTGTATATTCCCATCAGGCATTTGCTGTTACATTTCCAGCAAAAAAAAAAAAAAAGCGTTAAGGAGAGGAATAAACTCGAGTCAGAGGCAGAAAGCTGCCAGAGCACCAAATCCTCTGCAGCATTAACAACTATCAGACAAACTCCAGTTAACTCTGTCCTTGTTAAAATCCCTAGAAGCCGCGTTAACTTCTGCAGCAGCCAGTGGGTAGAAGCCGTGAAGCCGGGCGAGACCGTGGCAGTAAATCCTTGTGGGGCTGGGCTTAAAATCTGCTTAAAAATTATATTCCCTAGTATCATTCTACTGTATTCCTTACTGTTTGCCCATAGTACGTGGTGTCTCCCTCCCTCTTTCTTATTATACCCTGCAGTGGTGTAAAAAACTTATTTCAAATGGTAGCCAAACACTGCTATTTTACTGAAGTGTGATTATAACATAAATGTTTATCTTTTTACTAAGTGACACTAAATGATATCTGAAAAAAATAAGATATTAGCTAATATTCTGGTTTACAGAAAGCTTTTGAAAGAACAGTCTGTAGCAAAGTCTATTCCAGTGAATAAATGTCGTGATGCTGCCGAGAGCATCCCAGTGCTCGGGGCCGGGGGGGGGATGCGGGTCCCCGAGTGAGCAAACGCCACAAACCTGGGGCTGCCAAGGCAGCAGCGGGATGAGAAAAGACATTTATTATGCAGAGCTAATGCCATTAGAGTAAATGGAGTTTGCCCAGAGGAATAACGAAGCAGTGAGATGGTTACAGCAGACGCTGGAGCGGTTCCCTCGGGCAGAGGGGATTATAATGGTCGGGGGGATTTTGCACACACAGGCTACGAGCGTGTCCGTCCTCATCTCCCACAGCCCCCTTGGAGTCGGGGGGGCTGAGATCCGGGGGGGTTTGGGCTGGAGCTCCTCAGCAGGGTGAGCTGGAGGGGATTCCTGGCTGTTTTATTCAGAAAGAGCCTGCCCTCGTGCGGTGAATGCGGGGCCGGGAGGCTGAAGATTTGGGGACTAAACGTGCCGGGGCAGGGTGCACACCTGTCGCACACAGATTTTCTTCACTCGTTTTTCTGCCTGTTTTCCTTCCCACCTGCACCTTCCCACACTTCTCCTGCAGGCCTGGCAGTTATCTTGGCAATTCCCAGGTAGCCACAGGCAAGTGCCCCGGCAGAGCCCGGGGGGGCTGAGCTGTGTCCCCCAAACCCCGGCTGGGTCCCCACAGCACCGCTGCGGGGGGGGTGGCACAAGGTCAAGGCAAACCCTGAGCAGAGGCAGAGCTGGGGCATCTGAAACGAGGAAAAACCCCGTTTTTGTTCAGTGGATGGGGGAACAGGGGGCAGTTTTCCTTGAACGCTTTCCGCAGGCTCAGCTCAGGAAGGCGGTCGCACTCCCCCCGCACACGGGGGCTTCTGGGCAGCCTCAGCTTAACGGGAGAGGGGATAAAAGCTTTACTCAGAATCAATGTCATCCAGAGTAAGCAAAGCCAGGCTGAGTAACAGATCAGAGAAAACCATTTCTTCCCCACCCACCCAACTCTTACTTTTTTTTTTTTTTTTTTTTTTTTTTTTTTTTAAATGCACGTGAATCTTCCAAATCGGCGCCGAAAAACCAGCCGAGATGCAAGACCGGGCTGCATCAAGGAGCAGAGCACGGTGGCTGCATTTTGACATCCAGGACAGCAACTTGATGGGCAGTGGGTGATGCTGTGGGGCCAGGAGCCAGAGGGCTGGTAGCCAGCCGAGCCCCGGGACACGGCCACAGCTCAGAGGTGCTCCCTGGGCGTGCAAAGGGGACACGGCACAGCAGCTCCCGCCGGGGGCTGGCAGGACCCTGAACACCCCAGTGAGACAAGGTACCTCCACCACCACCTGCTGGAGTAGGTCCAGAGAAGGGCGACAAAGATGGTGAGGGGTCTGGAGCACAAGTCTTGTGAGGAGAGGCTGAGGGAGCTGGGGGTGTTCAGCCTGGAGAAGAGGAGGCTGAGGGGAGACCTTATTGCTCTCTACAACTACCTGAAAGGAGGGTGTAGAGAGGTGGGGGTCGGTCTCTTTTCTCAAGTCACAGGCGACAGGACGAGATGAAATGGCCTCAAGTTGCACCAGGGGAGGTTCAGGCTGGATATTAGGAAAAATTTTTTCACTGAAAGGGTTATCAGGCATTGGACTGGGCTGCCCAGGGAGGTGGTTGAGGCACCATCCCTGGAGGTGTTCAAAAGCCGGGTTGATGTAGTGCTGGGAGGTCTGGTTTAGTGATGATGCTCCTTGTTTGTTGTGTGGGTGTCTATTTTTGTCAGTTAGGTTGACGGTTGGACAAGATGATCTTTAAGGTCCCTTCCAACCTCGAAGATTCTGTGATTCTGTGATTCTGTTGCACCCACAGCCCGCGCATCCCCGGCTCCCGACGGGACACGGGCACAGCGGGTCAGGAACAGGCTGCTCTGGGAAGCGGTGGAGTCACCACCCCTGGAGGTATGAGATGTGGTCCTGATGGATGTGGTTCAGCGGTGACTTTTCAGCGCTAGGTTGATGGCTGGACTTGATGATCTTGAAGATCTCTCCCAACCAAGACAATTCTAAGATTCTGATCACCAACAGCTTCTTACCGGCGTGGAACAAGCAGCACGGGATGCCCCGGCAGGAGGCTGAAGCCAGGCAAACCGGTGCCAAGTGTCTAACCCCGGGACCGGCTCCCACCGGGACAGGAGGGTCCGCGCGGTGCTGCCCGTCCCCCCGAGCCGTGCCGGGGGACAGGCCGGTGCCCGGCGGGGCCGATGCCGAGCCGCAGGGGAGCCGTCTGCCCGCTCCCTCCGGGCAAAAGCCCCTCGGTTCCACCGGCACAATCGAGCCCCGGGCGCTCGTCCCTCTCCCGGGTCTAAGCCCACACCCGGGGGGTTCCGAGACCCCGAACCCCCGTCTCCCGCCGACCTCCTCCCATCGGCAGCAGCAGCGCGACACAACCTGCCCCAGCGGAGGCTCTAATTCCATTTTATCTGCTTGTCAGCACCTCCTAAAACACGCCAGGCCCGGGTTTAGCTGGAGAGCGAGGCGCAGCGGGGTTAAAAGGGATTTTGGGGATATAAAAAGCACGGCCCCCTCCTCTCCTGCTGCTGGCGCACAGGCTCATTGGGAGAACCCCCCTCTGCCCACCCACCCCCAAACTCTGCTCGTTTGGGACTTGTCTTCTCCAAAACGACCCCCGGCTGTCACTGCAGAGACAGCACTTCCCACAGAGTCTCCCCAAAAGCCATCATGTGCTCCTTCCCCTGCGCCTCCGGCCGGAGCGGAGCGGGGAACGCAGCGAGTGCCGTCAGCCCGGATGGCGCTCAGGGATGTTCCACAGCATGAAAAAAGCAGCACTTTCACCCTAAAACCCGCTTCCCAGCCCGGGTCCTGGCAGCGGCGGGGCCGACGCGCTGCGGGAGTTGGGGGGGGGTCCCCGCAGCGGGG